>NC_090650.1:352420479-352665479 GCF_040937935.1 Hyperolius riggenbachi
GGGCTCTCCTCTCAGCGCTCCCCCTCCTGCAATCATTGGTGGTGTTCGTGGCAGCAGCGGCGGTGGTGGCAGGATGACTCATTACCTCCTTCTTGCCGGAGCTCTTCCGTTCTCTAAGTGCTTCATTCAACTTCCTGTGTAAACAGGAAGTTGCTCTTAGAGAACGGAAGTTCTCCAGCGAGAAGGAGGTAATGTATTCATCCTGCCGCCACCGCTGCTGCTGCTGCCTGCCCGCTGCCACCAATGATTGCAGGAGGGGGAGCGCTGAGAGGAGAGCCCGAGATGAGGGAGGGGGGGGATTTTCCCCTCCCCACCAATCTGCCACACTCTCCTCTTATGCTGCGACCCCTCCTGCCCCCAAAAGTCCCTGAGCGGGCCCTGGGGGGGGGGTGCCGGATTATTTTTTTTGCAGGGGGGCCCGGGGATTTCTAGGTACGCCCCTGGTTGGTGGGCTGTGATGGCTCCCAGGAGTGTTTGTTTATTTTTTATAAATATTTATTTTATTATTTTTGTAATAAATATACTGTTTTTTTATTTTTATAATTCCCTCTCCTTCTCCTAGCCATCCTATGACAGCGATCGGCTGTCATAGGCTTCAGCCAATGAGAGCTGATTATTCTCCTGTGTCCCAGGGGGACAGCCGTGTCACATGGCTGTCCCCAGTACAGCGCTGCCTGAGATCGCAGCACTGTACAGTTATAAAAGACGGCAGTTTCGCCGCTGGGAGACTGAAGGCAGAGCGGAGCTCTGTCATCATAGCGGAGATGCACATGTATCGGCGTGCGCAATCGCCTGCAATCCCCGCCCCCAGGACCTTACGCCGATCTGCGTTAGGCAGTCCTGGGGATACCGCCGTGTCCACGCCAATTGGCGTGGCGTGGTCTTTATGGTACCATTGTAGCACCATTGCAGTGCATTGCAATAATCCCTAGTAGGTTAATTGGCTCCCTCCTTTTCCCACTTTAACTTTATCAGTTAGTCATTAAAAGGCATGCGCAGGACACTTACAGGGATGGTGCAGCGTGGGCGCATGTACGACTCCCCCGAAGTCACTGTTTACCTGAGCCACCTGCGGGACCAAGAGCAAGCAGAAGTGGATGACGGGGGACCTCGTGGACTACAGGGGGCAGGAGGAAACCCCAGGTAAGTCCAATTTTTTTTTTGGGGGGGGGGGTTACCGCTCAGGGTTCCCTTTAAAGAGGAAAAACAGACTGCTTATTGGCCAAGCTCCGTTAGCTCCATTTTCTACCAGCTGCATAGCCAATCATCCCATTATCATATTTCAGTATACAGCTAGTAGGATTCCTAGTAAAACATCATTATTGTATTTACTGCTGAAAAAAAGCACAAGTGACAAATTATCCACATCAGAAAATAATAACTACAGTTTACTTGGGGGAAAAAGGTATTATTTCAGTAATCACGATTAGCATATCCTATTAATGATGTCTTAATATTTCTATCATGGCAGAAATGTTTATCCTAAATATGAGCTACTATCAGCTTGATTCTTCTAGGAGAGCTAGTTTGGTGATTTGTAACTGCAACTACTTCACCTGTAACTTAGTGCAAAGAATAAGTTTTGGTTCAGGAGCAATATTGTGCCTCCAGCCATAAAAGCAGGTCAGAAATCTCTCTCCTGGATATAAAGTACTGCCAGGAAGCAGTAAAAGCAGTTTATTTGCAAACCCTTAAAGAAATTCCGCTCTGTGTTGCTTGTAACACTGGACAACAGCCCTCAATACCTCTTCCAAAGTAGTTGGGCTGACTGGCTGACTCTCTGAGATGAAGACACACACCACATAAAATAGAGAGAGATAGAGCAGCAGAACACTCTCTCTATATAACCTCTCCCATTGACAACACTCATCTATTTGCTGGGAGCACTTGTGAAAGTGTTCAGAAAAGGAAAAAAAATTGCAGTGACTTGTAATTTGCTGAAGGAGGCAAGGAGCATCCCAGATCTAAAGTGGGGCTTTTACTGTGTTCATTGAGGAGTGAAAGTCGCCACACATGTCAAGCTAAAGGCAGTTGTTGGGTTACTAACAGGACAGAGCGTCTTGCAAACATATGCGTTGAGCTGTGTATACAGATGGCACCGAGAATAATGGAGCAGGCGCCTTTTATAAAGCTCTAGCTGCTGCTGCCTGTCTTCAGTGCAAGGCAAATGAAAGTGCTCAGCAGAAGACTCTGGGCCAGCTAGCGCCTGGGATTGTTTGTTACCGTTTTAATCCTATTAATTAAAACGTTAACCTGATTGGGTAGAAAGCTCTGTCCCAACAGGCGAGTCTTCTCCATAATAACCTACTCAGAGATAATGATGTAAAAGACTCCCCCGTCTGTGGCTGCCGCTGCTGGATGGCTCCGGAGATCTCTTGAAGGTGAATCCAAGCAAGAGAAGAGAATGCCTAGGCAGTAGGCACATGACACCAGAGCGGAGCTGAGCCTGCCGGGGACACTTCAGCCAACAAGGAAAAGTCAGCAGGACCCGCAGGAAGCCCCTGAATGGTTCCATTGTGATTGTGTGACGGCACCAGCAGCAGCAGCAGCTAGAACTTGTTCCAGAGAGCAGGGGGGCATGGAGAGGGCGCTGAAACTGGCGGAGGAGGACCTGTTCCACAAGAGTCTCAGCGTCTCCGCTAAGAGGATGGAGTCAGCCTTCCGCCCCCCTCAGGGTCTGGACATGTCCCAGCAGGGGGACCGCTCACCTCTCCACCTCTACGACGGACCGGACCCAGCCGATCTCCTGCGGCACCACCAGAGCTCCGCAGCAAGTGCAAGCATGATGGCCACCACTGGGGAGTCCCTAGCGCTCGCCGCCGCCAGCATGTGCGCAAAGTATGGGGAGAGCACCGGCAGGGTGTCGGTGGCAGAAAGTAGCGGGGGAGAGGACCAGAGCCCGGACGATGACAGCGACGGGCGCTGTGACCTGGTCCTCAGGTCCGGGGATCACAGGGCCTCCCAGACTGGCCTCAAGTCCGACGCGCCTGGTGGTCCAACCTCAGCCAAGAAGTCTAAAGAGCAGAAAGCCCTGAGGCTGAACATCAACGCCCGGGAGAGGAGGCGCATGCACGACCTGAACGATGCCCTGGACGAGCTGCGGGCCGTCATCCCCTATGCCCACAGCCCCTCGGTCAGGAAACTCTCCAAGATCGCCACCCTGCTCCTGGCCAAAAACTACATCCTCATGCAAGCCCAGGCGCTGGAGGAGATGAGGAGGCTGGTGGCTTATCTCAACCAAGGTCAGGCGATCTCTGCTGCCTCCATCCCCAACCCTGCTGCTGCTGCTGCCGCCGCCGCCGCTGCTGCTGCCGCTCTTCACCCTGCCCTGGGCGCCTATGAGCAGGCGGCTGCCACCGCAGGGTACCCATTCACCACCGGGCTTCCGCCTGCCAGCTCCTGCCCGGATAAATGTGCCCTCTTCAGCAGCGTGTCATCCAGTCTGTGCAAGCAGTGTACAGACAAGCCTTAGCAGCTAGCAGAGAGCCCCGCACCCCCTGAGCCTGCATCAGCTGCCACCAGGTGCCCAGCTCAGGGTTCAGCACCACCAACCTAAGGACAGCTCCACTAAAGCCACGGGGAAGGACTTGCTTTCTGCAGGCGACCTCTGGCTTCCTGCTATCCTTGATCTATAAAACCCCCTTCTTCATTTTGTTTTGCTGATCTTAACTTGTTTGGGTTATTACTAGAGACAAAACCAAACCCTAGGCGATGTCCCAATCTCCCCCATCCTGTCCTTGTTACTTGTGACAAATGACAACAGTACGTACGGGATACTTTCATTATTTATGTTGCAAATCGCTGCTCATTTTTGAAAACTGAGTGCAAACACTTATATACATGTCTTGTTCTAAGAATGACACTTCTGACAAATCAGAAATTTTAACAAAAGGGCACTTGAAATTTGATATTGTTTCTGAGCCAGGAAAACACTTGAAATATAGACTTATTTAATTAAAAACAAAAAAGACTTAAATCTTGCAAGATGATAAATCATTTGTATTTTTTATCGTGTCTGAACTTTGTATGACATAGCTTCAAAACAATTTTTGGTGAGGATGTGGCTGGTTGCCAGACCAGGAATGTGACTGGTTGGAAAGTGGTAGAGAATTTTTTTACACAATTATTTTCGTGCACTTTGTTGATCCTTAATGGGAATGTTGTGTGGGAATAAGTGATAACAATCCATGTGTTGCTATTCAATAATTGTTCCAGATTATTTATCTTGTGTTCCAGTTGAAAGGAAAGTATGAAACCTTTAATCTTTTTATATGTTTCATTTTTTTATTATATTTTTGTTTGTTATTTTTTTTTTTTTTAAAGATCTATGCTAAATTTAATTTCTAAATTTGTGCCAAGTGTTTCAAAGCTTAATAAATTAAACCAGTATATCAGAGAATTTCTCAATGTTTGCGAGCATTTAGCTCACTTGAACGACCATTTTTTTATTTTGAAATTTGCGACATAACTGTGTTTAAGCTGAGCTTTAATAAATGGCTTCAGTCCAAAAATCTACCAGAGAACGTGTATTATTAATTTGGGTAGTAGTGTGCCTAATGATGGACTTAGTAAATAAAATGCAATTTTTATTCAATATATTCCAACGTGAATTAAGTCTGTTTTGTTTTGATAGTACACAAAAATGGGCCATAGAACTATATAAAGTTTTTGTGTGTAAGGTTTGACAATTAAGATATAATACAGATTCTCTGTCTGCAGAGTTTAATATGTGTGTTTTCCCATAAAGGGGGTATTCTAAGTTAGACGTGTGCAGTATTATATTATAATAGAGGGAGACACTGCTTTGTATACCCCTGCTGTGTGTGGCACTTGGCAGGGCTGAGTTTGTCACGTTGAATGGGTGATGGACTTGATGGCAGGTCAAGGATGTGTACAGAATTCTGCCCATTAAATAGGTCAATCAGATTACCAACTTACATATATTATCTTCTGTGCGCATCTGAGCCAAAAAAAGCACCACTTGCGCTGCACTCAGGCAAAGATACGTGCTTAAAAAAATCGCACTTTAATGAATCGTTCAAAAATTAACGGTTTATTACATGTGGAGTGTTTTCCAAACATTCATATGCATTCTCCCTTACGCCACATTTAGCGTGCTATTTATTAATTGATCAGAACGACAGTTTATTAGACTGATGAACTGTATTGCCCTGCTTATGTGTGATTGAGTGTGCTGTCCAAACTCACTCAAATCTATCTGAAAATGTGCTTATTTAAAAGCGAGAAAATTGGAAACTACCTCCCCCCCCCCCCCCCATTAATGAAAGTTTTATTCAGATGAACTACAAAGTTTAAACAGGATCATTTTATAAGCGTTATTTAAATCTTGAGTGTGTTAAATAGATAGTTGATTGATATGTTTGTATATTAGACAGTGATGAGAGGATTATAGATCTGGTAAAGCCAGGGCCGTCTGTGCTTGGTAACATAGTACTTTCCTGTATTGATAGATGGTGCATGTATGCACATTATAATGCAGGTTGTTGATAGGATGTTTTTGGCCTTGAGAGTACCACAGTCAGAAACTTCCAGCGAAGACCCATGTAAGACGGGTACTAGCAGTTCCGCTGTTTTGGGCTGAGAATGGCAGCGCTATCAGGGTGGCATAGCAGGCAGCCCCAGGCCACAAAGTCCTGCCCGTCTCTCAGCATTACCACACAAAGCCCGGGCGCCTCTAATTATGATTATTAAAACAATTTCCATGACGATGTCTAATATTATGTTAATTTGAAAACAACTGTGTATGAAAACTGTCGACTATAATACCTAAATTAATTTAATGCAACACATCGTTAAGGCAATTAGACCTCCTGGATGTGATTAAGGAACATAATTATGACACTGTTCTGCGCCGTAATGATCAAGGAGTAAAGTGATCAGCAACACGGCCATTAGTTTGTATTGTTCTGTCTCTGCTGTCCATCACCCTGATTAGAAATTAACCACCAGCAGAATTTTTTTTCTCCCTTTTTTCAAATTAACATCACAGGGACAAATTTACTGCAAGATTTACGGCTTAATACTTCCCATTAGGCGAGCTTGTCTCGTGGCGGCTGATCGATGGGCTACCCTAGGCCAGGGCAGCGTGCGCCTTATGTACTAACGCAGGTGCGGAGCGTGTGCGCAATGAGGCGCCAAATTCAGTGCCAGTCTGTGGCAGGACTAGGCGAGGGTTATTGCAGCTATATACATTTTTACTACAGAATAGCACATTCTCAATCATTTCATTTGTATCAACCTCTCTGATATATCACCTAGAACTGATTTAAGATAAAAAATGGAAACTCCAGACAATCAGTCCAGTTCAGGATATAAAATGACACCTTGAAGCTAACTGGTCACCAGGGGTGTTTTGCCTTTAATTGGTGTGTTTATTTTATTTTTTGCTAGATCATTTGAAACAAGGATATTTGTCGTTTATCAGTGCAGTTTATTGGCTATATAGGCCCTTATTCAATTCAACTTTTCTCCTGTTTTCATTTAAGAGATCATTTTTCTTATGTTTAAGGTGACTTTTCATCACTTTGCAGTGGAAAAAGTACCAACATTAGGCGAAAAGGTACTGTCAAGATCATTCTGAGTATGTTCAATTTATTGACAATTATCACCTAGGAGAAAATGTGAATTGCATATGGGCCTATGTAAGAAGCGATGTTATCCATGGCAACACCCATGGCAACCAGAGAGAGCGAGATCTTTTTACTTATTTGATTACAGAGTACATGACATCTGATTGGTTGTTGTCAGTTTAGGTTGCACGTGGTATTTACACTTTGCACTACTTATTGCATGTCATCATCATTGTCCTCATTACATCTATCAGAGGATTGAAGAGAAATATGTATTTTCGCACTTTTTATGTTGGAAAAGTCAGTCTTACTTTCATTGATAAATCCCAGAGCTGTAGATCGTTCATCACTAAGATGTCACCCTAATGGGATTGCCTTGACAATTATTAGCTGATCTATCAGAGCATCCTTGACTTGTTCACAATTGAATTTGTGACTTTTTATCAGCCGGTTTCCTGGGTACCTCTGAGCCCCCCCCCCCCCCTCCTCCCCACCTTGTCCTCTCTGCTCTCCAAATCTTGCATGTGATTGCCCCAGCATGAGTGACATTGACTCCCTTAATAGAATGGCTTTCCAAAGATATAATCATGTGTTAAATTGAATCCTCCGTTTAACTGGTAATGGTGTGCTCTGGGCACATTTGCGTATTAGATGCTATGGTAACTAATTATCACCAGGGAAAGAGGATGATATACTTTGCAGACTTTGACAAATAATTATGAGTTCTGAAAAGCATGTTAGCAGCGGTGGATCGCCCAGAATGAGCCCGTGAATATATGAATAGGTAAGCAGGAGCCGGCAGATAATGAATGGAGGCTGGTTAAAGTAACTAAACGCCAGTGACCATATAGAGTCATAAGGATAGACAGGCAGAGCACGAGGGGTCACGGGGGGAGGGGGGGGGGGGGGGGGTTGAGGGACAGTTACTAATGAACGTGTGTGTGTGTATATATATATATATATATATATATATATATATATATATATATATATATATATATATATATTCATACTATCAAGTACATCGCATGCATGCCCCTTCACGTGTAATAGACACCTAAATGGCAATGAATCGCTAAATAATAGTGTTTATTATTGACAAATACATGCTAATCTTTAATAAGTAGATGTCACAGCCGAATTGGGCAATGGGCATAACGGGAGAATCATCTGTCATCTGAGTCTGTGATTTATTGTCATATGATTGGCTGTTATTGCTATTATTGTACATGAGCACCGTTTGGTGTGTATCACTGGTGTGTGCAGCTGTAGCACATGTATTTGCTTTTGATGTAGCACGTTGTTAAGTCGCCCAGGACCAGGAAGTGTATTTGTAAAATCATGTAGTGTATCTGCAGTTTATTAAGTGTGACTATGCTGCTATTCAGCTGAGGATTCGGCAGCCTGAGAAGGCTATGCTAGTGAAAGGTCAGAGGGTAATAAAGAAGTCAGAGTTGCCAGAGTAAAGGTAACATGGTGCTAAGTAACTACTACAGTCATAGACTTTCTTGGATTGACTTCATGTCACCTCACTTCCAGGAGGCAGTGATAACAGGCAGCTGCGATTAGCAGTGAAGAACATACTGGGGTCTTGACCTAATGCTATCATCCCTGTCATTAGCTTGTTGACTGCAATACATTATGCAGCACAATATTTTCTGTCTGTGCTTGAACTGGACTTGTCAGTGTCCTCTGCCATGCAGTGAGCTCCTTAACCCCAGTCTTATCAATGTGAATCATTCATTATTATAATTGAGAGTGTCAGTTCTTAGCTCTTGCAAGATAATTTACCTTCAGCCTGGCTGTGGGCCTGTACAGTACTAGTACTGTAGTGCTGGTGGTAGCTAAAGCTAACATTCCATAGTCAGCAGAGATTTGTCTGCCTGTGTGTATCAGCAGGGCTCAGATAAGCATTATACATTTACTGTGTTTAAGGAGATTAAAAAAGAAAACTTTTTAAAATATGCAGAATAATTAGTAAGTGCACCTTACTGCAATCTGTGTGTGCTGAGTGTGGAATTTAATCCACCTGCCTTTTCTCTTTTCTCTCTTTCTACACTACCTCCCTATTCTGCATTCTCTCCCCCCTCCCCACACACACACTTTCTCTCTCTCTCTCTCTCCCTCTCTCTCTCTCTCTTACACACACACACACACACACACACACACACACACACACACACACACACACACACACACACACACACACACACACACACACACACACACACACACACACACACACACACACACACACACACACACGCGCGCTCTCTCTCTCTTCTATTCTGCATATTCTCTCTCTCTCTCTCTCTCTCCTGCATTCTCTCTCTCTCTCTCTCTCTATTCTGCATATACTCTCTCTCTTTATTCTGCATACTCTCTCTCTCTCTCTCCACTATCTCTCTATCCTGCATACTCCCTGTCTCTATTCTGCATATCCTCTCTCTGTCTCTCCACTGTCTCTCTATTCTGCATATTCTCTCTCCCCATTATCTCTCTATTCTGCATATTCTCTCTCTATCTCTCTCCCCATTATCTCTCTATTCTGCATACTCTCATTCTCTCTCTCTCTCTCTCTCTCTCTCTCTCTCTCTCTCTCTCTCTCTCTCTCTCTCTCTGTCTTCCACATATTCTCTCTCTCTCCACTACCTCTCTATCCTGCATTCTTTCTCTCTCTCTCCCTCTCCCCTGCACATTCTCTCTCTCTCTCTCTCTCTCTCTCTCTCTCTCTCTATTCTGCATTCTCTCTCTCTCTCTCTCTCTATTCTGCATTCTCTCTCTCTCTCTATTCTGCATTCTCTCTCTCCACTATCTCTCTATCCTGCATACTCTCTCTTTCTCTCTCCACTATCTCTCTATTCTGCATATCCTCTCGTTCCCTTTCTTTCTCTCCATTATCTCTCTATCCTGCATGCTCTCTCTCTTTCTCTCCCCACTATCTCTCTATTCTGCATAATCTATCTCTCTCTCCATTATCTCTCTATTCTGCATACTTCAGTCTCTCTCTCTCTCTCTACTCTCTCTCTCTCTCTCTCTATATATATATATATATATATATATTCTGCATATTCTCTCTCTCTCTCTCTCTCTCTCTCTCTCTCTCTCTCTCTCTCTCTCTCTCTCTCTCTACTATCTCTCTATCCTGCATTCGCTCTCTATCTATCTATCCTGCATACTCTCTCTCTCCTCTCTCTCTCTCTCTCTTTCTCTCTCTCTCTCTTTCTCCACTATCTCTCTATCCTGCATACTCTCTTTCTCTCTCCACTATCTCTCTATTCTGCATATTTTCTCTCTCTCCACTATCTCTGTATCCTGCATACTCTCTGTCTCTATTCTGCAAATTCTCTCTCTGTCTGTCCACTATCTCTCTATTCTGCATATTCTCTCTCTCTCCATTATCTCTCTATTCTGCATATTCTCTATCTCCATTATCTCTCTATTCTGCATATTCTTTCTCCCCACTATCTCTCCATTCTTCATATTCTCTCTCTTTATCTCTCTCTCCATTATCTCTTTATTCTGCATACTCTAATTCTCTCTCTCTCTCTCTCTCTCTCTCTCTCTCTCTCTCTCTCTCTCTCTCTCTCTCTCTCTCTCTCTCCCTCTCTTTCTCTCTCTCTCTCTCTCTCTCTTTCTCCACTATCTCTTTCTATCTCTTCCTCTTTCTGAAACTCTGGCCTGATACTTTGAAGAGAAACCTTTTAGTTTTTGCCTCTTTCCCCTCACATACCCCAATCCATGAATATTTTAAATCCCTTTGAATTGACTAGATATTTGAAAAGCAGACAAAAATTGTGTCTTTACAGCCTCAGACTACCCCCTCCTCGTCTATCTATCTATCTATCTATCTATCTATCTATCTATCTATCTATCTATCTTCTATCTATCTATCTATCTATCTATCTATCTATCTATCTACCTGTAGGAAGCTTTATTATTTATTTATTTATTACAGTTGTGTAATCATTGGTAGCTCTCAGTGCTCAATGTATATTTTGTGGTCGTTAAGATTCCAGTGCTTTTGCCCTGATGAGGTAAAAAAGTTCATGTCAGGGTGAGTTTAATTTTGAAATTAGAATACAATGTAAGATTGGTGTTATGCCAGGCATACACAGAGTGATCTGATCATTCATGCAAGCACATTATATATTAAACTGGTAATAGAGCTGAATGAAATCATCTTACTTTACAAATTATTTTATGTGAAAAAAACATGGTTTTAGTGATTTGTTACACTGGTAAACTTTGATGTAGGGTTATCCCATCTTTTTATTATATCTTAAGGAAATACGTCTTGATTTATTTAAATGGGTATATTTTTTCAGATCAATTATTCAAATGAAAATATATTTGTGTGTATCGTCAAGACCTTAGGCCTGAGGGTTCAGATTAGTGATAGGTTTCCTTCTCAGTTTAGCTCTTGTTTTCACACCTGCATAAAACTTAAATCAGTCACCAAAATTATCTATCTATCTATCTATCTATCTATCTATCTATCTATCTATCTATCTCTCTCTCTCTCTCTCTCTCTCTCTCTCTCTCTCTCTCTTTCTTTCTTTCTTTCTTTCTTTCTTTCTTTCTCTTTGTACATTGAAGTGAAGTGTAATTAACATACTGTTCTTCCATTGTAGTAGAGTGGTAGCTACATTATTATTATTTTGGATTTTTATAGGGCTATGTTTTATATAGTTGATCTTGCATGGCGCTGTGATTTTAACATATTTTAAAATAAGTACCCTTAACAAATGGGTGTAAATTACCTTCCATTTCTGCTCTGGGTGTTCCATGGTACCCAGGGAGTTAAAGGAGTTAAAGCCCTGCTAGGCGTAGCTAGTTACCCTTGTCCTTCCCAGGCCTGTAATAAACCACCAGACAAATTTATGGTGTGTTTCAGGGTTTTATGGTGTTATTTATGCATTCATGTATGCATATAGGCACTGCGAAGATAACACGAGGCGCCGGGCTAACACAATCCACTGTAGACAATGCAAGTACATGTCAAGCGTCTGTAAATTTGCTTGAAATGTGTTAAAAATCCGCAAATGTACAGGTGAAAATACAGCGAAGGAAGGAGAAGCCTCGAAAACAAGCCACAGACTAGTCTGACACTGTGCTGAATCGAAAATGATTCAGTTCTTCAATAAAATTGACTTACAGCTATTTGAAGGATCAAGTGCTCGGGTGAAAGCTAACCTGGGGTTAAGATCCCTGTCTGCTAGCAAAATACATTATATACATATGTAATCACTAGCAGCTCATCTCTCCACTACACAGAATGGGATATTGTCATAATTAATAGTCCTTCGCAAGGAGGCCAGCCTATGACAGGGCCAGTGGAACCGCTTGAAGGATCAAATCTGCCTCATCATTAATTCACATTTAATTTCAAATACACATTGTATTTTCCCATCCATTTATTCCAGAGGTGAAATTGCAGGCTTTTCCCTTTCAACGGATTTAATGAAAAGGGTCAATTACACTATCATTATACACAACTTACTATTATTACATTTCCAAATAGACTATGGGACCATAGCTGAACATAGAGAAGATCAACCAAATATTATAAAATAGAAATGCACTTAGACAAGCAGACAGCAGAGGTTTGCAACTGAACTTGAATACAGACAACCAAAAAAACAGAAATTGGGGCATAGACAACCAGAAAATACAAATTATAAACATACAGCTTGGCATAGACAACCAGACACCAGATGTTGTGGGCATAGACAACCAGAAACCTGAAACTGTGCACATACAACTGGGCATAGACAACCAGAAACCAGATGTTGTGGGCATAAACAACCAGAAACCTGAAATTGTGGATGGATGTACAACTTGACATGGACAACCAGACACCAGATGTTGTGAGCACACAGCTGGAAATAGACAACCAGAAACCGTGGTCATACAACTAGACACAGGCAGCCAGACACCAGACCAGATATCGTGGGCATAGACAACCAGACACACAAAATTGTGGACATACAACTGGCCATAGACAACCAGAAATGGTGGTCATACAACTAGACATAGACAAGCAGATCCCAGATATTGTGAGCATAAAACTGGATGTAGACAAAACAGACACCAGATAATGGGGGTATATTCACTAAACTGCATTAAGTAAAATCATGTGTGTAAAGTCTTACCGCATTATGAGTAGAGCAGAATGCAATACATCCCATGCAATGCACACTCTTTGCATACACCCCATTGTGAGCATACAGCTGGACATAGACAAGCAGACAACACTATTTCTAGATACACAATGCAAACTAAACTTGCACAGAAAATTAGGGATTAAATCTGAGCATTAACAAGAGTGCAGCATACATTCTGGAGATATAGCTGGCACTCCTGATTAGGGAGTGTAGACAAGATTCGGTTGATGGTAGAGGTTTTTTCTAGGCTTTGTTCACATCTAATCATCAAATCACATCAAATCATTGCAGAAGCGCTTTTAGAAAAGATTTTGAAAATCGCCAGTGCTTAAAAAAAAAAACGCAAAACGCCCTAGGTGCGAACACGCCCTTAGGGCTTGTTCACACCTACAGCGTTTTCGCTGTTTTTTAAGCCCTAGCGATTTGCAAAATCGCCCTGAATGTGCTTGTGCAATGATTCCCTATTGGAGAGTTCACATCTGAGCGGTTCCTTTCCAATCCGCTCAGCAAAGCGCTGCCTGTACCATTTTAGGGAGATTTTGCTACAATGGAAGGTATAGTAAAAGTGCAAAATGCTCATAAAATCGCTTTTGCAGCGATTGCGTTCGCGCTTTGATAAATAAATACGTTGTAATTATTAAATTTTGGGTAAAACAGTTCACTTCCTGACTTGCGTCAGGAACTGAAAAAACAAATTGCTCTGCAAAAGCGCTTTGATAAAGCGCTGTACACAAAAATCGAAGCGCGCAGGTAAGCACCGGGAGGAGAAAAAAACGTGCAAAAAATTGAAAATCTATGTCGTCGGCAATTTTGATTTTAGATATGAAAAAGCCTTAAAGGGACTCAGAGCTCAGTATAAGTAAAAAAAAATATACATATCTAGGGCTTCCTCCAGCCCCATCCGCTTAGGTCGCTCCCACACCGCCGTCCTCCGATGTCTGCAGCGCCAGTACTGGGTTCCGGCACTTCCGTCAATCGGTTCCAGTCTACACAGGAGAAGTGCTCTCATTGCGTATCTCTCCAGCAGCTGCTTTGCACTTCCCTTACGTCAGATTGGCTCCGACTGATGGAAATGCGGGGACCCGGTACCGACACTGCAGACATCGGAGGACAGCGGCGTTGGAGCGATCCGAGCGGATGGGGCTGGAGGAAGCCCCAGTTATGTACACTTTTTTTTTACTTATACTGAGCTCTGGTACACTTCAAAGGGAAGGTCCGCGCAGAAAAAAAAAACAAACTCCACTTACCTGGGGCTTCTTCCAGCCCCTGCCAGTCGATCTGTGCCCTTGCCACAGCTCCTCTCCCTCCCGGCGTCCAGCGGTGAAGAAGCTGACCTCGCCAGGTCGCTTCCGGGTCGGCTTCATGTGCGCTCCACGGCGCGGGTCACATGGTGTACGTGACCTCATCGGGTCTCTACTGCGCAGGCGCAGTAGAGACCCGATGACGTCACGTACACCACTTGACCCGCGCCGTGGACCGCACATGAAGCCGACCCGGAAGCCGACCTCGGCTTCTTCAGCGCAGGACACCGGGAGTGAGAGGAGCTGCGGCGAGGGCACAGATCGACTGGCAGGGGCTGGAAGAAGCCCCAGGTAAGTGGAGTTTTTTTTTTATCAGCGTGGACCTTCCCTTTAAGGTGCATTCCCAAAATGCACTTTGCAGTGCATTATAACGTAACTTATAATCACACAGCAACGCGGTGCAGTGGTCCCACCACAATAGTCCCATGCTATGCAACTTGCGGATAAGATGGAACGCCACTTTCCTGTTGCGTTCCTGCTGTTATATACAGATTGACCAAGAGACAGAGCTCTCTCTGATCAAATCTGATCGGAGGGAGATCTGTGGCTGCCCATACACTGCAGGCCGAATCCCAATTGATTTCAGCATCAAATCTCTCAGGAATCGGCCATGTGACCTCACCTCTGCTGCCTTACAGGATTTAAACTAGTCCATCTCCTCATAAGGGATTTTCTGTTTTTTTTTTCCTTATTTACAAAACCATCTACTGAACAGCAGTTGCTCAGTACAACTGCCAGAAATAGTATGCCAATGATTAGGGAGTTGACAAACATACGGATAAGTTAATTGGCTTCCCCCTAAATTGGCCCTAGTCTACAAT
This sequence comes from Hyperolius riggenbachi, assembly GCF_040937935.1. NCBI lineage: Eukaryota > Metazoa > Chordata > Amphibia > Anura > Hyperoliidae > Hyperolius > Hyperolius riggenbachi. Next base: position 352,435,359 of record NC_090650.1, read on the forward strand.
ACATACACTACACAATACATACATAGACATAAGACTATGGTAGGGATTAGATTCTGAGCTCCTCTGAGGGACAGTTAGTGACAAGACTATATATACTCTGTACAGTGCTGCGGAAGATGTCGGCGCTATATAAATATTAAATAATAATAATAATCCTTCCCAGGAAGAGCTTTTGTAAAGATAAAAATGCTGAGAATCTCTCATGAGGAGACGGACTAGTCCAAAATCCAACTGGACTCAGATCTGTCAGTTTTTTACTACCTATTGTAAATGACCACAACACAGGAAAAAAGTGCATTTTACGCTGGAAGAAATGTAAATTGTTACAGCAGTGGAAAAGGGCCCTAAATATTTTTTTTTTTTTCTTCTCTAAATGCTTTTCAATCATTAGCCAAAGCACTAAAAAGCAATTATATTGTCAGCATGCCCTCATTTATACTGTTTGTTTTCGCCTATTTTCACCGTACATGGCTGCCACTATCCCACATAATGTACGGTTCTAACTAAAAAGATTTACAAAATTTACAGGAGATTTACCTCTATGCAAAGCATCTCAACACACTTCTGTATTCCATATACGCTGCACAATTTTACTCACCCATCACAGCCACATCATTTCACATGCAGTGTAACAAGTACAGTACATTTAATAGTGTTCTGTCCCGTTAGAGTGTATTAAAATGTAATGCAGATCGGCTATGTAAACGCACCTCTTAAAGTTTATGGACAGTTTTCAAGATTATTTGCACATCTGCACCCCTAAATCCTGCACACGAGAAAGCATACACATTTGAAAAGTTTAAAAGCCAAAATACCTGTTTTTTACTCAAAATACTGGTTATGTGCCCTGCTGCCAGCTTTTCTAAACTATACAGTAGCAAGAGGAGTGTTCAGCAGATGCCCCTCCTCTATTTTAGGCAGGGAACACACTAGACAGAAACGCTAGTGTTGCGGAAAACGGAGCGAAAACGCACATAATGTAAGTCAATGGGCCGCATGAAAAAACGCATATACTTGCATTCTGCAATGTGCGTTTTTAAAAACGCTGGTTTTGTTGCATATTTTCCAAAAACTCATCATAAACGCACATGATGAAAGTCAATGGTGACGCATAGGTATTGCATTTTATTGCGTTTTGAATGCGTTCTGTATGCGTTTTATATGCATTTAAAAAAAAACATGTTTGACGACGTATTTCCGCTTGCTGTTGACTTCCTAGTAATTTGCATAAAACACATAAAAAACATGCAAAACGCATACAAAACACATATGTGATTTATATATGCGAACCGCACAATACATACAGGCAGGGAACACACTAAGCAGAAACGCTAGTGTGGCGGAAAACGCAGCGTTTATGCATGTAAAGTTAGTCAATGGGCCGCGTCAAAAAAAGCATGTGTACGCGTTCTGATATTTGCGTTTTTAAAAAACATTTCTTCTTTTTTGCATAGTTTTCAAAAACGCACATAATGAAAGTCAATGGTAACACAATGTAATGCATTTTGTATGCGTTTTTCACACTTTTTTATATGTGTTTTTGAAAAAAAAAAACTATTTTCTGATGTATTTCCGCTTCCTGTTGACTTTCTAGTGATTCGCATAAAACGCAAAAGAAAAACGCATGCAAAACGCACACAAAACTCATATGCGTTTTGTATATGCGAATCACAAACGCTTCAAAACGCACGCAAACCGCAAATGCACAGAAAACGCACTTAGGCCTGGTGCACACCAAAAACCGCTAGCAGATCCGCAAAATGCTAGCAGATTTTGAAACGCTTTTTCTTCTTTTTCTGCAGCGTTTCAGCTAGCGTTTTGTGGTTTTGTGTAGCGGTTTTGGTGTAGTAGATTTCATGTATTGTTACAGTAAAGCTGTTACTGAACAGCTACTGTAACAAAAAACGCCTGGCAAACCGCTCTGAAGTGCCGTTTTTCAGAGCGGTTTGCGGTTTTCCTATACTTAACATTGAGGCAGAAACGCCTCCGCAATCCAAAATTTGCAGCAGCCCGGGAGTATGCGTTTCTGCAAAACGCCTCCCGCTCTGGTGTGCACCAGCCCATTGAAATACATTACCCAAGCGGATCCGCACCCGCAAGCGGATCGCAAACTGCAGCCGAAACGCTCTGATGTGCACTAGGCCTTAAAACGCATTAAAATGCACAAACGCACAAGGCAGAAAACACCACCTTCCACGCACTGACAAGTGTGCACCCAGCCACAGAGTGCATTTCTCTGTTTTCCTTCTGTCCTGTGTAAGAGTTCAGGTTCACTTTAAAGAGAACCCGAGGCGGATTTTTTAAATCTTAAAAGGACACAGAGGCATGTTCTTTGAACAATAACATGCCTCTGTGTCCTGCTGCTGCTGCTGCCACCAGCCCCCCTCCTCCTTCGGGATGTGCAGTCCCTTTTGATAAATAGAGCAGGCTAGCAAAAATCTGCTTGGGGGATCACATCCACCTGCCCTGGATTATTGTGCACTGCACAGAAGTGTGGTCTGCTTACCGCAACAGATCTCAGGGATCCTATTTATAAAATAGGAGCCATTCACTGTTTGTTTAGTGAGAGAGGGGGGATGGATAAAACTGATGAAAAAAATGGCCGTTCTCCGCTCTAGCCTGAGCACAGGAGTCATTAGTGAAAGTATGCTAACCCCCCCCACCTCCCCCCCATCCCAATCTACTTACATGGAGCTTCCTCCAGCCCCTTGCAGCTGACGTCCCACGCTGCATTTCTGCTCTCAGCCACCGGCCCGGTGTCCCCGCCGGTGCAGAGGGCAACCTCGAGGTTGTCCTCTACTGCGCCTGTGCGAGTGTCGCTGTCAATCAAATCCGCGTTGTCTGGACTGTACTGCGCAGTCCGGACAACGAGGAGCCAAACCTTAACCCCTCCAGTTGTGCCCAACCTTATGGTGGTGTCTAACCTCAACTTCCCCTGGTTTTGTCTAACATAAACCTGCCTTGGATGTGCTTAACCGTAACACACCCCCCCCGGTGGTGCCTAACATTAACCTGCCTTGGATGTGCCTAACCTTGCCCTCCCCCCTGGTGAAGCCTAACTTTAACTCCCCAGTGGTGCCTAACCTTGACACCTCCCCCCCCCAGTGGTGCTTAATCTTGACCCTCTACTGGTGGTGCCTATCCTTAATTTCCCCTTCCCCATTTTGCACAACTTGCAAAAATTATGCTAAGTCAAGATCACCCGCGAAATAATAATTCAATCAGAAGCATAATTTTGAAAATCATGTGAAAATTCACAAAATTGTAGTTACCCGTTACCATTAACACTATTTATATAAAAGTGGACCTGAACTCTTCCACAGGACAGAAGGAAAACATAGAGAAATGCATCCTGTGTGTATTTAGAGAGTTTAGCCTATCGAATTCCCCCTCATCTAAGACTAATTACAACTGCAATTTAATCTCTCAGCTGTGTCAGCTGGCTGCCTCGGCAATCTGTGAACACAGGATTTTAACCCTATGTCTGCTTCCATGAAAGCAGGAAGTATACACACTGCAGATTTATTGCAGGATTTGTATCAGCTGTAACAAAGAAATGTATTTCTTTAAAGGTTATTATGCTGCTGCTTATCTTTTAGAGCAGAGAGGAAGTTCTGAGTTCAGGTCCGCTTTATCAGCTTAATTTCACCTAACTTCAAATGTAATAACTATTTCATCTGATGACAGGAATCCGATCAAAGTATTTTTAACATTTTCTACGTCAAGAATGAGGTGTCTGTGGTTTTTCAGGTATAGCAATGCAGTATAATACAATCTCTGATAGGTTTAGATATTATTGGGGATTTCAGTGCCTGGTGTCTTTGAAAGACAGATTTCTGGCAGAACTGGAAGGTACTGCAGTCCAAAAATCTCCATCTGGTGCAAAGGCCTATTGAATCCCGCCTGTGTGAATAGAGGGTTTTGTGAACTGCGGTCAGGCTGGGCTGTTGATATAGTTTTAATGACGGCTTAAGTAGATTAAGAATATATTAGCAGATGAATTGTGCTTTTCAAGAAACTGAAAATCATTTTCACAACAAATTTTATATTGACTGTCTATGGTGTTAGTATTCATAGATTAAGCGTGCAAGTTTTTTTTAAATCTTTAAAATTGTTAGAGTGCCCCATCTCCTTTCTGGTTTTACCTTTGTGAGGCCCAGTGCACACCAAAACCACTAGCAGATTTTGGAGCAGATTTCAGAGCGATTCTAGGCATGTTTAGAGACGTTTTCTAAACATGCCTAGCGTTTTTGGGAGCGTTTTTGTGTAGCAGATTACAAATATTGTTACAGTAAAAGCTGTTACTGAAGAGCTGCTGTAACAAAAACGCCTGGAAAACCGCTCTGATGTGGCGTTTTCCAGAGCGATTTGCGTTTTTCCCATACTTTACATTGAGGCAAAAATGCTTCTGCAAACCGCAAACGTGTAGCAAGAGGCACATTTGCGGTTTGCTAAAAACTTTAAACCACTGGTGTGCACCATCTCATTGAAATACATTAGCCAAGCGTTTTCACTGGCAGAATCGGTTTGCGGATCGCTGCAAAAACTGCTCGGTGTGCACCAGGCCTGACACAGTCACACCTGCTGATTAGAGATGGTCAAAGAGATGGTCATATTGCCAGCTTGCATGCAAATTTAATGCAAATTGTTCAGAATTGGGCCAATCAATCATGACCATTTTGAGGCCTCTTCTCATGTGAGCAGCTGAAGGTGGGGAATTCACCGCCAGTGCACCGGACGAGCGGTTCTTAGTGCTTAGCACCAGCGCTAGACAGGAACCCGTGCTCAGACGCACATAAAGTGGTTCTCTGCCATTTAGTAACACTACCATGTGTGAGGGCTGGGACCCACTAGACTGTGTTTGGCAGCATTTTGGGATCACCGACAATCACCGTCGATTCCCAAAAACACTTTGCCAATGAAAGTGAGTGGAGGGGAACCCACTAGAGTGACTGTGAATTCGTTAATCACAATCGCAGGACATGTAGCATTTTGAGCGCGTTTGCACTCAATGCTAAGTATATGAGCGCTGCAAAATCGCTTTTGCAAAGTGATTTTGCAGCGCTTTGGGGGGCCAAGTGATTACGATAGAATAAAACTTTATTATACTTACCAGGTGTCCGGATTTCCTGCTTCCATTCATAGTTCCGCCCCCTAAAGAAAGAGGTCACAGGCGCTTTTCTGATTGGTCATAGACAAGCACCTATGACCTTTTTCCTTTTGAGGGTGGTGCTACGGACGGAAGTCAGATACCTGGTAGGGCCTCGTTCACATCATACGCGCTTTGGAAGCGCATATGATGTGCTGAAACGCAAGAACGGCAGAAGGGCATAGACAGCCCTTCTACCGTTCACATCTACTGCGCTGCGCAGCAGTGCGATGCTCTATGAAGAGCTTACGTACTGTTGCTTGCATTTTGACTGCAAGCGCAGAGCTGATCCCATCACTGTCAATGGATGGAATCAGCAGCGCAGCAGGCAGCGGCGCAGATGGCATGCGATCGTACGCGTTGCGTTCCTTTCGCATGGCCATCTGCACTGAAGAGATGTGAACGAGGCCTAAGTATAATAAAGTTTCATTTAAAATAATGCGCAAATTGCTCATCAAAAGCGCTGTACAGTTTACTGTACAGTGCTTCTAAGTGTTGGTAATCGCAATCGCACCAGGAATTGCTGCACACAGCGCTGCAGTGATTCCTAGTGGGTTCCAGGTCTAATGGTATGTACTCATTGACCCATTAGCAATGCTGTTCAATGGTATTACGCGATGCATGCAGTGCAGTACCGCATAAAGTGCAACTCAAACCATGCACATAACCCGCAATGCATCTTTTTTCCATTCTGTTGCAATCCTGTTTTCACATGGAAACCCAATGCCCCAGTGTGAACCTAGCCTTACTTTTATATTTTCATACAAATAAACAATTACTCAAACCAATTCAAAAAAGTAACTTGTCTTGCATTTAAGCCATAGGAATTAGGCAATTAGGTTAATGGGATAATCTCTGTGTAAAATGAGGCATTGCAATATAACACTGGCTTGAGAATAGGGGTGAGTAAGCAAAATTGCAAAGTTCAGTCTCATAGCCAGGGGCATATCTAGACTTTATAGTGCCCCCCTCCCCTTAAAAAAATGATAGAATGCCCCTCTTGGTCCTCAAATGCCAGGAGGGTCACGTGATTGGGAGCAGTGAGTGATCTGCTGTGAAGTAGCGTCTCGAAGCAGAAAAAAATTACACACGATCCCTCTACTCGCTACTCAGCATGGCAGGAGGAGGTGGTGGGGATGTTTTTTGTGAGAGAAAGGGGACTTTTTTGTTAATTGGCAGCACTTGCGGTTGGGGAGAGGGAGGAGGAGGGCCCCCCCAAGCCTCTGGGCCCCTCTGCGATGATTGTTATGCCCATGCTCGTGATGAATTGGGCCTTCTCCACTTATTGACAGAACTTTCCTGCGAGAAATGTCCCGTGATTCATCATTCGTTACCTCATTAAACAAGCACGGGACAGTAATTGTGTCGAATTTCAGTGGGAAGCATGGAATGGAAGCCAGATACTTACCTAAGGAGAGGGAAGGATCTGGGTCCTAATGAGCCTGCCCTCTCCTCTCCCGGTGCCCATTCCAGCACAGGATTCTCCGTAGCAGCATTCAACCAATTCGGGCCACTCTATACTGCGCACACATGAGCACCATCTCTCGTGCACTCACGCCTACGCAGTATGGAGCCGCCTGTCTTCAGAGGGACTCGGCTACCAAAGACTTATGAAGTCCCCCGTGGTAGGGGATTAAAACGGGAAGCCAGTGCGGTACCGAGGGCACCGGAAGAGGAGAGAGAAGGCTCATTAGAACCCAGAGCCTTTACTCTCATTAGGTAAGTATCTCGCTTTTTTAACTCGATTCCCAATGAGTTTAAGCAAATCATTTGCTCCCGGGATGCACAGCGAGGCCCAGCAGCCAATGAGAAAAGTTGCCACCACAGGGAGATATATTGGCGGGCAGAGAGAAGGGTAGCCACTCCATCTTGTGGTCTGTGTGTGAGGAGGTAAACAAAGCCAGGGAGAGAATCGTATTGCATCAGGGAGGCATAGCAGTGTAGTTAGGTAGGTGATAGCAACATAGATCTGTACTTTATTGGGTATATACTGTGTAGAAGTATTCCGTATAGGTGCCAGGCTTCAAGACTGGATAAACAGATGCTCCTCGTTATTGCCTGAGGAAGTAGATACACCTGTGAAACGCGTTGCATGTGTTGTAATTCTGGCAGTTTTTTTTGAAATTACACAACCTGTGTCTGATCTCTAGAGGTAAGTCCACCACTATCTGCATTTTAAACGGGTTTTAACCACTCTACGACAGCCTAACTATCGGCTGAAAGGCATCAAGTCCTGGGGAAGAAGATTAGCAGAGATCGCGTGCGGATGCATGCGCATCCCCGCTTGAGTGATGGAGCGGAGCCACAACCGTGAGTAGTACTAACGATGCACATCTCACAGTGCCGCAGGGTGATCAAGTGACGGGGGGAGAGGGGGGACCGGCAGAGAGATTGAAAAGGAGTGTACGGGGGAGTTCAGGGCACTTTTAGTTCTTTTGCCTATATACCCGCTATATGGGGGGGGGGGATTTGACTCTATATACACTAGCTGTATACTGGTAAGATCTGGCTATATATACTAACTATATAAATAGGGTGAATCTGACTGACTATATATACTGGGGGGACTGGCTATTTACAGGGGGATCTGACTATATATACTGCTATATACAGGGCAGTGTTGCCAACCGCCCGTAAATTTACGGGCATAACGTAAATTTTGTTAGAAATTTAGCGGCCCGTGAATTCCGTAAGGAATTCAGCAGCGTCCGTAAGGCCGCCCTGTGAGCAGAAGGGGAGCAGCGCAGAGAAGATGGAGAGCTGTGGGAACAGTGGGGTCGTCTCCTCCTCCTTCCCTCACCTTGGGGCTCTCCCTCCCTCGCTTTCCCCTCCAGAACTAAGTCTTGTGTGGCGGCTCGCAGCGGGCGGAACTTATCTCCGTCTCGTTCCAACCGCCGGTAGTTCTGGTGCCGCTGCTCTGGTCTGAACCAGACCAGACTAGCGGCAAATCCATTAGACCATCCCACGCCTGCAACGAGATGGAGGTAAGTTCCGCCCGCTGCCAGCCGCCGCACAACACTTAGTTCTGGAGGGGAGAGCGAGTGAGGGGGAGCCCCAAGGTGAGGGAAGGAGAGGGGAGATGGTCCCCCTTCCCCACAGCTCTCCTTCTCTGCGCTGCTCCACTCCTGCTGGGGGCACACCTGGCTAACTATTCTGGGCACATATACCACTGGCTACATATACTGGGCACATATACCCCTGCCTACATATACTGGGGACATATACCCCCAACTACATATACTGGGCACACATACACCTGCCTACATATACTGGGAACATATACCCCTGCCTACATATACTGGGGACATATACCCCTGACTTAAAGAGACACTGAAGCGGAAAAAAAATTATGATATTATGATTTGTATGTGTAGTACAGCTAAGAAATAAAACATTAAGATCAGATACACCAGTCTAATAGTTTCCAGTACAGGAAGAGTTAAGAAACTCCAGTTGTTATCTCTATGCAAAAAAAGCCATTAAGCTCTACGACTTTCAAAGTTGTGGAGAGGGCTGTTTTCTGACTTTTATTATCTCAAGTGTAAGTGAACTATTTACTTTTTCTCTGCCAGAGGAGAGGTCATTAGTTCACAGACTGCTCTGAAAGAATCATTTTGAATGCTGAGTGTTGTGTAATCTGCACATATTATAGAATGATGCAATGTTAGAAAAAAACACTATATACCTGAAAATAAAAATATGAGAATATTTTCTTTGCTGCTAATCTTCTAGTAATTATTCATAGTACACAACCAATTCACTATATCATTTTTTTTTTCGCTTCAGTGTCTCTTTAATATACTGGGCATATATACCCCTGGCTACATATACTGGGCACATATACCTCTGGCTACATATACTGGGGACATATAGCCCTGCCTACATATACTAGGCACATATACCCCTGGCTACCTGTTCTGGGGACATCTCTACCCCTGGCTACCTGTTCTGGGGACATCTCTACCCCTGGCTACCTGTTCTGGGGACATCTATACCGCTGGCCACCTATTCTGGGGACACCTATAGACCTGGGTCTACCTATTTTTGGGGAACCACTGCTGTCAGATTAAGTGTATTTTGGGGAACCGCTGCCAGATTATGTGTATGTTGGGGAAATTGCTGCTGCCAGATTACATCTATTTTTAGGTAACCACTGCCATATTATCTGTATTTTGGAAGAACCTCTGCCAGATTACGTGGATTTTTGGTGAAATGCTGTAAGATTACATGTATTTTGGGGGAAGGGGGGGAAACACTATGGCAGAGCTCAAACTTCCCCGGCAGACCTTTTTACAGCACTACTAAAATCATGTATATTTGGCCCCACCCATGACAAGCCCACATTCTGCTGCGTGACCATGCCCATTTTTCGGCGCGGCGCTGGGGATTTTCTCAGTAAATTTTTAGGTATTTGTCAGTAAAAAATAACATGAAAGGATGGCAACACTGACACAGGGGGGATCTAAATATATACATTGGATATATATACAAAGGGTATCTGACAATATATACTGGATATATATTTTGTATATACTATATAGTATAGACTGGGGGCAACTTTTCCAGGCTACCTATAATGGAGGCAACTACTCCAGGCTACCAATACTGGGGGCAACCATACTACGCTGCCTATACTAGGGGTCAACTATTTGAGGCTACTTATACTGGAGACAACTATTTCATGCTACCTATACGGGGGGCACCCATACCTGGCATTACCAGCATTCCACACTCACTCCATTCCTTTTTTTAAGGGGGGGTCATTTAATACCCAGCACCCAGTGTCAAATGCCCTAGGTACGCCTCTGCTGGGGACACATAATACCTGTCTTAGCTATACTGGATACACTTATACCTGTCTTAGCAATGCCGGGAGAACTTATACCTGTCTTAGCTATATTGGGGATACTTAATACCTGTCTTAGCTAAAGTCTTAGTCACAGAACTGCATTTACCGTGTGGTAGAGGTGGGTCTAATTATGTGAGGTAAAAGACATGCAAGCACGTACCTTATTTCACTTCAGAATTCAAGTGTGAGGTATTTTACCACAAAATAGCGCATATTTTTAGTCGAAAATTACCACATAAATTACCTCATGAAATTACATGAGGTAAAACTTTACTTAACCACTTGCCGACCGCCCACAGCCGATGGGCGGCGGCAAAGTGGACGCCGAAAGGACCGCAATACGCCCAAGGGCATTGCGTCCTTTCGGGCATGCCGGGGGAGCGATCGCGTCATTGATGACGCGCGCTTCCCCCGGCGACTGGCTCCGCCCACCCGCGACGACAACCCGCCGGCCGTTCGGGAAAGCGCCGGCGGGTTGTTAACCCCGCGATCGCCGCTACAAAGTGTATAATACACTTTGTAATGTTTACAAAGTGTATTATACAGGCTGCCTCCTGCCCTGGTGGTCCCAGTGTCTGAGGGACCACCAGGGCAGGCTGCAGCCACCCTAGTCTGCACCCAAACACACTGATCTGCCCCCCCCCCCCGCCCCCTGATCGCCCACAGCACCCCTCAGACCCCCCCTGCCTACCCCCCAGACCACTGTTTGCACCCAATCACCCCCCTAATAACCCATCAATCACTCCCTGTCACTATCTGTCAACGCTATTTTTTTTTAAATTCCCTAAACTGCCCCCTGGGGACTCCTGATCACCCCCCACCCCTCAGATTCTCCCCAGACCCCCCCCCCCCCGTGTACTGTATGCACCTATCCCCCCTGATCACCTGTCAATCACCTGTCAATCACCCATCAATCACCCATCAATCACCCCCTGTCACTGCCACCCATCGATCAGCCCCTAACCTGCCCCTTGCGGGCAATCTGATCACTCACCCACACCAATAGATCGCCCGCAGATCCGACATCAGATCACCTCCCAAGTGCAGTGTTTACATCTGTTCTCTACTCTAAACACCCACTAATTACCCATCAATCACCCATCAATCACCCCCTATCACCACCTGTCACTGTTACCTATCAGATCAGACCCTAATCTGCCCCTTGCGGGCACCCAATCACCCGCCCACACGCTCAGATTGCCCTCAGACCCCCTCTTATCAATTCGCCAGTGCATTAATTACATCTGTTCTTCCCTGTAATAACCCACTGATCACCTATCAATCACCTGCCAATCACCTATCACCCATCAATCACCCCCTGTCACCCCCTGTCACTGCCACCCATCAATCAGCCCCTAACCTGCCCCTTGCGGGCAATCTGATCACCCACCCACACCAATAGATCGCCCGCAGATCCGACATCAGATCACCTCCCAAGTGCAGTGTTTACATCTGTTCTCTACTCTAAACACCCACTAATTACCCATCAATCACCCATCAATCACCCCCTATCACCACCTGTCACTGTTACCTATCAGATCAGACCCTAATCTGCCCCTTGCGGGCACCCAATCACCCGGCCACACCCTCAGATTGCCCTCAGACCCCCCCCCCCCCCCCCTTATCAATTCGCCAGTGCATTAATTACATCTGTTCTTCCCTGTAATAACCCACTGATAACCTGCCAATCACCTGCCAATAACCTATCACCCATCAATCACCCCCTGTCACCCCCTGTTACTGCCACCCATCAATCAGCCTCTAACCTGCCCCTTGCGGGCAATCTGATCACCCACCCACACCATTAGATCGCCCGCAAACTCGCCGTCAGATCACCTCCCAAGTGTATTGTTTACATCTGTTCTCTCCTCTAAACACCCACTAATTACCCATCAATCACCCCCTGTCACCACCTGTCACTGCTACCCATCAGATTAGACCCCTATCTGCCCCTAGGGCACCCAATCACCCGCCCACACCCTCAGACCCCAGCCCTGATCACCTCGCCAGTGCATTGCTTGCATCTATTCCCTTCACTAATCACACCTTGAGACACTTATCAATCACCTCCTGTCACCACCTGTCACCCCCTAGCACACCTACCCATCAGATCAGGCCCTAATTTGCCCCGTGTGGGCTCCTGATCACTCGGCCAAACCCTCAGATCCCCCTCAGACCCCTTTCCGATCACCTCCCCAGTGCATTGATTGCATCTATTTTCCCCTCTAACCACCCCCTGAGACATCCATCAATCACCTCCTGTCACCCCCCTAGCACTCCTATCCATCAGATCAGGCCCAATACAACCTGTCATCTAAAAGGCCACCCTGCTTATGACCGGTTCCACAAAATTCGCTCCCTCATAGACCACCTGTCATCAAAATTTGCAGATGCTTATACCCCTGAACAGTCATTTTGAGACATTTGGTTTCCAGACTACTCACGGTTTTGGGCCCGTAAAATGCCAAGGCAGTATAGGAACTCCACAAGTGACCCCTTTTTAGAAAAAATACACCCCAAGGTATTTTGTTAGGTGTATGACGAGTTCATAGAAGATTTTATTTTTTGTCACAAGTTAGCGGAAATTGATTTTTATTGTTTTTTCACAAAGTGTCATTTTTCACTAACTTGTGACAAAAAATAAAATCTTCTATGAACTCACCATACACCTAAAGGAATACCTTGGGGTGTCTTCTTTCTAAAATGGGGTCACTTGTGGGGTTCCTATATTGCCCTGGCATTTTAGGGGCCCTAAACCGTGAGGAGTAGTCTACAAAACAAATGCCTCAAAATGACCTGTGAATAGGACGTTGGGCCCCTTAGCGCACCTAGGCTGCAAAAAAATGTCACACATGTGGTATCGCCGTACTTAGGAGAAGTAGTATAATGTGTTTTGGGGTGTTTTTTTTTACACATACCCATGCTGGGTGGGAGAAATCTCTCTGTAAATGGACAATTGTGTGTAAAAAAAAACAAAAATTTGTCATTTACAGAGATATTTCTCCCACCCAGCATGGGTATGTGTAAAAATACACCACAAAACACATTATACTACTTCTCCTGAGTACAGCGGTACCACATGTGTGGCACTTTTTTGCACCCTAAGTGTGCTAAGGGGCCCAAAGTCCAAAGAGTACCTTTAGGATTTCACAGGTCATTTTGCGACTTTTGGTTTCAAGACTACTCCTCACAGTTTAGGGCCCCTAAAATGCCAGGGCAGTATAGGAACCCCACAAATGACCCCATTTTAGAAAGAAGACACCCCAAGGTATTCTGTTAGGAGTATGGTGAGTTCATAGAAGATTTTATTTTTTGTCACAAGTTAGCGGAAAATGACACTTTGTGAAAAAAAAACAATTAAAATCAATTTCCGCTTACTTGTGACAAAAAATAAAATCTTCTATGAACTCACCATACTCCTAACGGAATACCTTGGGGTGTCTTCTTTCTACAATGGGGTCATTTGTGGGGTTCCCCTACTGCCCTGGCATTTTAGGGGCCCTAAACCGTGAGGAGTAGTCTTGAAACCAAATGTCGCAAAATGACCTGTGAAATCCTAAAGGTACTCATTGGACTTTGGGCCCCTTAGCGCACTTAGGGTGCAAAAAAGTGCCACACATGTGGTACCGCTGTACTCAGGAGAAGTAGTATAATGTGTTTTGTGGTGTATTTTTACACATACCCATGCTGGGTGGGAGAAATATCTCTGTAAATGGACAATAGTGTGTAAAAAAAAAATCAAAAAATTGTCATTTACAGAGATATTTCTCCCACCCAGCATGGGTATGTGTAAAAATACACCCCAAAACACATTATAATACTTCTCCTGAGTACGCCAATACCACATGTGTGGCACTTTTTTGCAGCCTAACTGCACTAAGGGGCCCAAAGTCCAATGAGCACCTTTAGGCTTTACAGGGGTGTTTACAATTTAGCACCCCCCAAAATGCCAGGACAGTAAACACACCCCACAAATGACCCCATTTTGGAAAGTAGACCCTTCAAGGTATTCAGAGAGGAGCATAGTGAGTCCGTGGCAGATTTCATTTTTTTTGTCGCAAGTTAGAAGAAATGGAAACTTTGTTTTTTGTTTTGTTTTTTGTCACAAAGTGTCATTTTCCGCTAACTTGTGACAAAAAATAAAATCTTCTATGAACTCACCATGCCTCTCAGTGAATACTTTGGGATGTCTTCTTTCCAAAATGGGGTCATTTGGGGGGTATTTATACTATCCTGGAATTTTAGCACCTCAAGAAACATGACAGGTGGTCAGAAAAGTCAGAGATGCTTCAAAATGGGAAAATTCACTTTTGGCACCATAGTTTGTAAATGCTATAACTTTTACCCAATCCAATAAATATACACTGAATGTTTTTTTTTTTATCAAAGACATGTAGCAGAATAACTTTCGCGCTCAAATGTATAGGAAATTTTACTTTATTTGAAAAATGTCAGCACAGAAAGTTGAAAAAGTCATTTTTTTGACAAAATTCATGTCTTTTTTGATGAATATAATAAAAACTAAAACTCGCAGCAGCAATCAAATAGCACCAAAAGAAAGCTGTATTAGTGACAAGAAAAGGAGGTAAAATTCATTTAGGTGGTAGGTTGTATGAGCGAGCAATAAACCGTGAAAGCTGCAGTGGTCTGAATGGAGAAAAAGGCTCTGGTCCTTAAAGGAATACTATCGATGTATGCATTTATTTTTAAATGCTGTATGTTGTAGCACACATTAGGACAAGTACTAGTAGCAATTTGATTCCTCACACAGCTGTTCCTCTCAGCTGTAAAATCCTCCGTCAGTTTTGGCCGTCAGTGTTGGATACAAGTGTATCTATATGCTGAGGGCTCCCAGAGGGCTAAGCCCATGTCTGCACAGGGGAGTTGCTATCAACTCCTCAGTTTATAGTTTAATTATCACCTTGCTGAAAGAATCTTATTGATATGGTGGTAAGGGGTTAAAGATTCTAGCAATGTGTGTTTATTATCTTTGCTTCTCTTGACTGATAAAGATACTAATAATGCTAATTGTAAACAGTGGTCTGCCCCTCTCAGCAGCTTGTAAAGTGGATGCAGCCTGGAGTGAATCACCACAAGCAGACAGCCAGTCTGAGTGTAAACACAGACTATTGTTTATAGCTAGTTATATTCCAGCAATATTCCAGCTCATTTAGTTACCTGTTACCACCTCAGATCAGCCTATTTCTCCTCATGTCTCTTGCATGCTGTGAGTGACACAGTGAAATATATTTGTGAGCTGTGTGACAGAGTAACCAAGCAGCTCAGGGTGACCCAAACTACTATGAGCTGTGTGAGAAATGAATTTTTAAGCAGGGATAGCAAGAGAGAGACCTGGGTGAATAAATAAAGTGCCCTTAGCACTAGTGGTAATGTGTACACTAATATACAGTATTAAAAAAAAAAGTCGTTTCAATCGATAGTACTCCTTTAAGGGGTAGAAAGACTGTGGTCCTCAAGTGGTTAAACTACTATAGCTACTATAAATGTAGATTGACACTGTAGTAATGTGCTAACAATAATGAAATGTACTTTTGTTATCATTGGTGCAATTATCTGAATACGTTCCAGCAATAACACTGCTAGGCTACAAGTACAAACTCTGAGCAGTAAAGGAAAGGTTCAGCCATGCTACACCACAAGGCTGCGTTCTCACTACAGCAGAAAGCTGACATTTTTTTGTCCGTGTTACCGCATTGCAAAACTGCCAGTAAATGGACCCTATTTTATAAATAGAATCAGTTTGCACTGGTCAGTCTTTAACGTATCTATTGGATGCGTTGCAGTAAGCGGACCACACTCCTGTGTTGTGATTTTCCTGCATAGGTATATGCGTTTCTTTTATAGTCTATGGTTGAAATGCGCCACTGGCTTCCACAAGGCAACAGACCATCAGAGCGGATACTAGTACGCTGTCTGCTCCCACTGTCATCTGGCAGCATGCGGGAACCCAGCTGAAGAGTCATTAGCCTGATATCTCCATGGTCATTGTCAGTAGATTACTATTGTTCCCAGATTATATTGAAAATTGCTGCTATCAGTAAGATGTCACCTGCCCTTGCACAAACTAAAGCCTCATCTACACGTGTAGATGAGGCGGCGATCCGCGTCCCCGTGCGTACCTGCCGCGTCCCCGCTCGCCGCGCCGAATTCGATTCCCCGCTCGTCCCCGCCGGCACCGATTATCTTCCGCTCGATTCCCTGCCATTGTCCCCTCGCGGGGAGCGAGCAGGGAATCGGTGGTGAGAAGATCCGTCCTGTCGGATCGGATCAGCGGCTCGATTGATTATTATTATTTTTATTATTATTTTTTATTTATATAGCGCCAGCATCTTCCGTAGCGCTGTATATAATACAAACAACTAATGGGGAACAAATATACATAAGAAATACAAGACACTGTACAGTTATGACATTGAATAGAATAAATATGGATATATACATAGTTGATATGTAGTTGGTACATGTACATATGTTAAAATAACAGCAGTATGAGAAACACTAGGAGAAGGTCCCTGCCCTTGCGGGCTTACAATCTAGAGGGTAGTGGGGAGGAAACAAAAGGGAAGGAAACACAAGGATTAGTGGGTGAGCCAGTGTGCCTTCAGTGCTGCCTATAGCAAATTATAGGCTTGTCTGAACAGGTGTGTTTTCAGAGTACGTTTGAAGGTTTCCAGACTCGTGGCATGACGAACCGGCTGAGAGAGAGAGTTCCAAAGGAGAGGGACAGCCCGTGAGAAGTCTTGGGTGCGAGAGTGAGAGTAGGTGACTAGGCTGGAGGACAAAAGGGTCTCCTGTGAGGAACGGAGGGTCCGGGCGGGGAGGTATCTGGAGATTAAAGAGATAGTGTATGGAGGCGATAGCTTGTGTAGAGCTTTGTATGCAAGTGTGAGAAGTTTAAACTGGATCCTTTGGGCAACTGGTAGCCAATGGAGGGATTGGCAGAGAGGGGCTGCCTCAGAGGATCTAGAAGAGAGGTGGATGAGACGGGCCGCAGAGTTTAGTAGGAATTGGAGAGGTGCCAGTCTGCTTTTTGGAAGACCACAGAGTAGGGTGTTGCAGTAGTCAAGACAGGAGATGATTAGGGCATGCACAAGCATTTTAGTTGCTTCTTGTGAAAGAAAGGGACGGATTCTGGAAATGTTTTTGAGATGGAAGTAGCAGGAGGTAGTTAAAGTGTTAATATGTGGTTTAAAGGAGAGCTCAGAGTCCAGAGTTACCCCTAGGCAACGAGCTTTGGGGGTTGATGCTATTGGGGTGTCATCTACATTGATTGTGACAATGGGAGGTGGAACAGAGAGCAAAGGTGGAAATATCACAATCACAATTGATAAGGAACATCGCGGCCGCATCTACGCGTGTAGATGCGGCTTAAGAGCAGACAGAAACAACTTCTGTCTGACCAATAACTCTTTTCTTTTCAAGGGAATGTCCGAGGTGTTAAAAAAAAATCTACTTACCCGGGGACTTCCTCCAGCCCTGTGCAGCCGTCCTGTGCCCTTGCTGCAGCTCTGCCTCCAGCCGGTGGCCCAGGGGTCCCCTCCGGTGCAGATGCCGATTTCGCCAGGTTGGCATCTACTGCACCTGTGCAAGAGCCGATCGTGATCACGCTGACATCATCTGGAGTGTTCTATGCAGTACACGAGAGGCTCTCGTGCAGGTGCAGTAGATGCCGACCTGGCGAGGTCGGCATCTGCACCGGAGGAGACCCCCAGGCCACCAGTTGGGAGTGGAGCTGCGGTGAGGGCACAGGACAGCTGCACAGGGCTTGGCATCTGCACCGGAATGGACCCCGAGGCCACCGGCTGGGAGCAGAGCTGCGACAAGGGCAGAGGACAGCTGCAAGGGGCTGGAAGAAGCCCCAGTTAAGTAGATTTTTTTTAGTACCTCGAACATTCCTTTTAATAAACTCAGGTTATACTCTGAACCAGAAATAGCTGAGCTGCATTAGTCAGAAGAATGCTTTGTGGGGAGGGCTGTTGCTAAAACTGCATCATAGTTTTTAATCACAGTGCAAAGGATGGGGCATAGACTGCACTCGTTGACAAAACTGCAGGATAAAACAGTGGACATTGTGCTTCGGGAAGTGACCAGTGTTTGGGCTCCTCTCCAAGTATTTTACAAGTGAAGTATTAGAAATCAAAAGACGTCTTCTGTTTGGATTCTGATAATAATGATGATTTAAAATGCAATGATGTTAAAGCGGACCCAAACCAAACATTTTTTTAATTCAAAATATTTAGTTGCACCACTCTGACACCATACAAATATAAATAAACACTCCTTCAAGCCTATGAGCATTTCAGTGCATGCTTTTCACCCTCCTCTTTGCATAACTAGGGTTATACAGGTGGCAGCCATTAGCAATTCCTCCTTAAGCTGGACACCATCTACTCCACCAGTTTGCCGGATTATTTGCCGGCAATATGAAAGGAAGGGAGGGGTTTCTCCAATAAATGTAAAATATTTTATATTTGTCATCATGCAGCTGAAAAAAGGCTGCTATTTATTATTATAATTTAGAAAATAGATTTTATTTCTGAAATCTTGTATTTTTAGTTTGGGTCCACTTTAAGAAAGCCACCTTAATGCCAATATAGACTGTTTCATGCAGAGCCGGGCCGAGGCATAGGCTGGAGAGGCTCCAGCCTCAGGGCGCAGTGTAGGAGGGGGCGCACAATTCATTCAGCTGTCATTCCTAATTGTGTATGAAGCAGAAAGAAATAAGAAAAAGGGATACATAGCAGTGATTGCAAGCCAGATAACTAGATATTAAGGTGTTGGGGAGGTTGTGGGCCCTGTGGCCCTCTTAGTCTAATAGCAATCAGTGTGTGACAGCTGGGGTGGGAGGGATGGAGGGGTGCACTTTGGTGTCTCAGCCTTGGGTGCTGGAGGACCTTGTCCCTGCTCTGGTTTCATGACCATGGAATGCAGATGATATTCATAAAGAAGGGTAATATTGTCTGTAATTCAGGATTTTGCTATGTTTTGTGGTTAAAAAATTTACCTTTTTTTTGCAGAACACGTGGAGTGGGACTCTTTTGCAGCCACCACCGCAGTTGGAGGCGTTTCTGTATGGACTGTGTGGAGTTACTGTAAGGAAAGGGTAGGCAGAGGAGGGCAGACAGGAATCTTTGGATACACATACTGTAGTTGGCAACAGTGAGCGCTATTGCACTATTGGGGCTAATATCCAACATATGATTGTCTTAAAGGAATGCTGCACGGGGTGGGGGGAAAAGAGTTGAACTAATATATAGTACACTTGGAGAAAGAAAAGTCACTCGGCACTTAGCTGCTTGATCAGGGGGTAGGACTAGCTCCTTTGAGTCTGCAGTAGCTTCACCCCGTTTATAAGCACACCCGTGTTGCTAGGCTTCAGTCCAAGCAAGAGGAAGTGCATCTAGCGTTGATTAGTGCAGAGCACAAATGGAACACACTGGTACATAAAAGAAATGCTGTGCACCTTCCTCTTATACTGCTTTTATTCAAGCCTTCAAACAGCAGCCAGCGTATGCATCATACATGATAAACAAAAGTTGTCAAACCTGAATATCACGGAGGTGCGGAGGTGGGTGGGGAAGAGGTGACCAGGGGTTGTACAAACGGCACTACAGCCGTTTCACGCCGTCTGGCGCTTGCTCACGTGCATGTGTCCTAAACGGAGCAGCGCTGTACGGCTTCCTTCATAAGATCTTGAAGCTGCGCCCCCAGCGCTGCCCCATTGGTGTAGAGTGCTTGGGAGTAAAGGTCGGGGTGAAGGGGCGGAGACTCGCCGCGCAGCGGCGATAAACTGACAGCCTGCTTGTGTAGTGGCAGCCTACTTGTGTAGTGACATTTTGACAGGCTATGCAGCCAGATATATGTGAATGGTGCATACAAAATTGTTTGTGCACAAACCATTATACAGTCATAAAACGTGTATACACATCTGAACCTTCACTGATAAAAACGTTATAGAAAAATGTGTGTTTTGTGTAAAATCGCAAAATGTGCCATTGCGTGAATGATGTGCATATATAAATACTAGCATTATGGCATAGCCGTGTCTGAGCCTTATCGCCCCAATTAAAAAAACGTATATTTTTTATTTACCACCTTGTAACATAAAAAAGGGTCACCCCACTAAACCTAACCCAAAGGGGCTCCCATTAATAAAGACCAGGAGGTAAAATTATGGACATCGGGACCTTTTGGGGCGTATTCGCCTCCAAAATTGAGTGCATCGCCTCTCTTATTAAATTACATTACCTCCACAGCCTGTGGAGTTTGGGAGAGAGATCAGGATAGCCCATGCCAGGAACAAAAAAGTAAAAAGATCCAAAGACTATACCATACCGAAAAGGTGAGGAACACCTTGGAGATGTCAAGGGTGGGGGAGTCCAGGATACGTGACACCCATAGATCCCACCCAAGGGTGAGTCCGGAGAGAACCAGACAGCTCAGGGAGACAAAAGCAGGGTGGTGAAGACGACTCGAGGTCCCCTACAGGGGGCATCTCAAAAGTCCAAGGTTGGCTTCTAAAAGTGACCCCCGTAAATTGAAATCCCATTACATTGTCTACCTCACCCCCGGTATAAAGCCGGACAGAGAGGGACAATGTACATAGGTGTTGCTGAACACGAAACTGTATCCGCAAAATGAGCTGGCAACTAACACCAGGCGACGGCTATGCCATAATGCTAGTATTTATATATGCACACTATTCACGCAATTCACATTTTGCGATTTTACACAAAACACAAATTTTTCTATAACGTTTTTATCAGTGAAGGTTCAGATGTGTATACACGTTTTATGAATGTATAATGGTTTGTGCACAAACAATTTTGTATGCACCATTCACATATATCTGGCTGCATAGCCTGTCAAAATGTCACTACACAAGTAGGCTGCCACTACACAAGCAGGCTGTCAGTTTCTCTCCGCCCCTTCACCTCCGACCTTCACTCCCAAGCACTCTACACCAATGGGGCAGCGCTGGGGGCGCGGCTTCAAGATCTTATGAAGGAAGCCGTACAGAGCTGCTCCGTTTAGGACACATGCACGTGAGCAAGCGCCAGACGGCGTGAAACGGCTGTAGAGCCGTCCGTACAACCCCTGGTCACCTCTTCCCCACCCACCTCCGCACCTCCGTGATATTCAGGTTTGACAACTTTTGTTTATCATGTATGATGCATACGCTGGCTGCTGTTTGAAGGCTTGAATAAAAGCAGTATAAGAGGAAGGTGCACAGCATTTCTTTTATGTACCAAACAGTTGAACTAAGCTTGGGCTCCCGCTGACATCACCAGCAAGCGTACTGCGAAGGTGCAGACCATACTGCGCCTGCGCAAAACGCTCCAGGTGATATCAGCAGGAGTGAGGACTCGGTCACGCAGGCACCTGGTTAGTTTGCGACTTTAAAGTCGCAAATTCCGGAAGTGGACCGGCGCAGGGACTGGAGCATCGGTGAGTGGCTGCACGGATACAGGATGTCTGTAGGGGACCATTGGAAGCCCCAGGTAAGTTCAACTCTTTTTTTCCCTACCACTCCTTATAGCATTCCTTGAAACGGTGAAATAAATCAATGTACAATTTTTTTTTGTTACACCTCTCTGCTGCAATCAGTGCTAGTGCATCACAAATCCAACACTTCAGTGTCTTAAACAAAGAAAAAAAACGGTGTAATTTGTTCAAACAGCTGTTTGGTGCAATCACTAGAGGTGAAACCCGTCATGGTGACATAAGGATCACCATAGCAGTCATAGTGGGGGCCCAGTGTGTGTGGACTGTGGAGATTGGGGGTCAGTGGTAGTCCTTGTTAACACATAGTCCAGTCCACCTCTGGTTGCCATTTACACTTTTGCTGGTTACGGAAGCAACTGCAGATGAAGACTTTCAGTGCTGCCACACTGATAGGTACCATTGTTTTTGCCTATTTTTTATTGTAGCTATTGTAAGATTGATGGGTGGCATGCATATCATCCAGTTCATGATGCAAACTAGCAATATCACCTATAGCTTCCTCGAACACAGACTAAAGCAGCAGTGTCATGCATTAGGTATCTAGAATGCAATCATGGTCAATGAGGTGCTAATAATTCATTTCAATGGTACTGTTCCCAGGACATGTGATTTGAGTGTCGGTGTTTGATATTGCACTGCAGGCACGATTGTGTGTTATTCTTCTGCACAGCTCCATTTACTGTAGTAAATCAGAATCAGAATCAGAATCAGAATTTATTTTTCGCCAAGCACGACTGGGTCGTGCCCGGAATTGGGCTTGGCACAAACAGGGCATAGAAACAGTAAATGACACACACCAGAGATAGCAACACATCAAACAAGTACAATACGGTAACAGTAATTACATAACAACCATTTTTAAAAGAAGAGTTCTTCAGTGCAGGCCTGCTTAGAAGGACTATTCCAGCTAGTAAAGCAAGCGGCCTAAGGAGGATCCGCTCTTCTTTTGGTGGTGGGGGGTGGGAATGAGTCACAGAGTTCAGTGATTTGACAGCTGAGGGGAAGAAGAAATGGACCAGGAAAGGAGACAGAAAAGCTGACAAAAAAAATGGACACTGCTGGTAATTACATCGATATTCTACTAACCCTCTGCACCCTAATTCTCACACTAACGTTGCCCGGTCTATGCCTAATACTAACCTCAGTAATTAACTGGCCAAGTCAGGCCAGTAATTAAAAAGCCCAGAGTTTGGCTACAATGTAACCAAATTCCATTGCACTACTGCTCTCGGCAAACAGCTATTCATCCCATCAAAATCACATGCCCACTACCACTACAACTTTTTTTTTTTCAGGTGCCTCACTTTCTCCTGTAGTCACTATTTTCATTTACACTGTAGCTGCTATTTTCACTTTCCACTGTTGCTGCCGTTTTTAGTATTTCTATATGTTGCCGCTGTTTGTAAATCCTGCTGTAGCTGCTGTTTTTACTTCCTGCCGCTCTTTTTTCTATTACTATTTACTGAAGTAGCCTCTATTTTTACTACTTCCTGCTGTAGCTGCATTTTTTACTACTTTCCACCGTAGTGGGAACAGCTCATGTCCCCGAGTCCACACTAGTGCTTGCTCTGTATGGATGCACTCTTCTGGACGTGAGTAGTTTCAAAGGTTGCCCAAGGAGTTCTGTACACCTTTTCGGTGGAATAGCTTCAAATGGACGCAGTGCTACAAAGACTTGTCGGACGGGAGAATGGGAGGGCTCTATTCTGTCCAGAGCCTTCCCTTTAGGTAAGTATTAAGCCTGAAATAAGTTTCCTCACCTCAGGTTTGCTTCTGTTTGTTGGTTGACTGGCAATTCCCAAACCTGATTGGCTTTGTGCAAAGTTGCTGTTACAGTTGAACTGGAGTTTGCATATTTAACATATTTTTAGTTCAATATTTCTTTACAAAATTCTAATGAATCCAGTCCATAAAGTCTAATTTGGAACCACTGACAGTAAGTAAGATGAAAGCCGAATTGGGTTTGTCTCACATCTCCAACCACATGTTACAAAATGTGTTTATATGTTCCTATCAAACTCATCTGCATCCAAGGGGGGGGGGAGAGAATGGTAATAACAGAAAGATAAGGAATGTTATTGGATTTTTGCTATTTTCTCTTTACACTTGCCTATATAAGCTCTTTGATGTCAAATAAATCTCTTGGTACCTGGTAAGGTTCCAAAATACTGACCCTTTCCTGCACTACAGACTATAATTTCTGTAGGCTGAAATATCGTCAAAGAGATTCAGTTTATGCATGCCACCTTGCAAGCTAATCACTTGTAATATCAGTATCAGGAGAACCTACTGTTATAAAAGCCCCCGGAAGTGAAGTATATTGTACATGTATATTGTACATACACTTCAAAGTTGGAGATTTAAAGGACAACTGTAGTGAAAGGTATATGGAGGCTGCCATATTTATTTCCTTTTAAACAACACCAGTTGCCTAGCAGCCCTGATCTATTTGCCCTCAGCAGGGTCTGCATCACACTAGAAACAAACATGCAGCTAATACTGTCAGATCTGACAATAATGTCAGAGACACCTAGGGCTTGATTCACTAACCGACACTAAGGGCTAGATTCAGAAAAGGGTGCTAAGTGTTAGCATGCCAGTGAAAAGCCACTTTGCATGTGCTAACATGCTTTGCACGTGCTAAGTAGTTAGCACATGCAAACTACTTAGCACCGTAGTTAGCACATGTAAACTACTTAGCACCGTAGTTAGCACATGTAAGCTACTTAGCACCCTAGTTTTTTTTTTTAAATCAGTGTTTATTTAACAAAGAAAGGGAACATATGACAGAATATGCAGTGTAGCAGTGCGCCTCCTAACTTTTCCAACAGTAGCTTCAGCATCAATTATCACTGTGGAAGATGAGAGGTATTGTTAACAATAATATAATGATCGTCACATAATATATAGAGCTCAGATTGAATTTAAATTTCCAAATATTCTATCTTTTACAAGATCATAATTAGCAAGACCAGGGGTATCTAACCATGGAACTTAGCACCCTAGTTAGCACGGTGCTAAGTAGTAGTTTGCATGTGCTAACTACGGTGCTAAGTAGTTTGTATGTGCTAACTACTTTACTGAATCGAGCCCAAAGTGTTAGTGCCGGAGTAAAAAAGAGTTTTCCAGCGCTAAGCCTGTTAGTGTGCCTTATTTGAGGTTAGTGTGCCTTATCTGAGTTAGTGTGCCTTATCAGGGGTTAGTGTGCCTTATCTGAGTTAGTGTGCCTTATCTGAACTTAGTGCCCCTTAAGTAGTTTTGTGCACACTAAAAGATGCACAAAGCAACATTGCGCACTGCACCGCGCACAGCGACCTTAAGGTCGCATCATGTACAGTATAGCGGGTGCGATGTGATCGTAGCAGTGCGTGATCGGTGCAGTGCGCAATGTAGCTTTGTGCATCTTTTAGTGTGCACAAAGCGACTTAAGGGGCACTAAGTTCAGATAAGGCACACTAACTCAGATAAGGCACACTAACCTCAGATAAGGCACACTAACCTCAGATAAGGTTAGCGCTGTAGTTTGTGCCCACTAAGTGATAAGGCACACTAACTGGCTTAGTGCCGGTTAGTGAATCAAGCCCCTAATCTGCTGCGTGCTTGTTCAGGGTGTATGGCTAAAAGTATTAGAGGCAGAGGATCAGCAGGACAGCCAGGCAACTGGTATTGTATTGCTTAAAAAGAAATAAATATGGCAGCCTCCGTATACCTCTCACTCCAGTTGTCCTTTAAAGAGAAAGAGAGCCAAAACTCGGGTTCAGAAACACATACTAAGCTTCTGGATCCTTTAGAGTTTTCCCACAGCATCATCTAACTCTCTGTTTCCACTTGCGGACACTCCAGCTGACTGGGGCTATGCTCTTCTTCTGGTATGAGCACGGCCACTCCTCTGCAGTAGCTCAGAGCCGCTTGTTTACTCCAGCTGACCGGGGCCATGCTCTTCTTGTGACATGAGAATGGCCATGCCTCAGCAGTAGCTCAGAGCCGCTTGTGCACTCCAGCTGACCGGGTCCATGCTCTTCTTGTGACATGAGAATGGCCATGCCTCAGCAGTAGCTCAGAGCCGCTTGTGCACTCCAGCTGACCGGGTCCATGCTCTTCTTGTGACATGAGAATGGCCATGCCTCAGCAGTAGCTCAGAGCCGCTTGTGCACTCCAGCTGACCGGGTCCATGCTCTTCTTGTGACATGAGAATGGCCATGCCTCAGCAGTAGCTCAGAGCCGCTTGTGCACTCCAGCTGACCGGGTCCATGCTCTTCTTCTGGCATGAGCACGGCCACTCCTCTGGTATTTCTTAAAAATAAATAAATATGGCAGCCTCCGTATACCTCACACTACAGTCCTTTAAAGAGTAAGGGCCCTTTTCCACTATCGCGAATTTGCATGCGTTTGCCGCATGCGAATTCGCATAGCCAATACAAGTGGATGGGACTGTTTCCACTTGTCAGGATTCCTTTGCGTTTTTCTGTGCAGAAAAAATCTGCACGGCAGAGCCATCAGAATTCGCATACCGCATACCACTATGCGATTCGCATACAATATATTTAATGGAGAATTTGCATGCGGGTTTAGTATGCAAATTTTCATGCGAATTCGCATACGATTTTGCATGGAATCAATGGAAAAGCACACAGGCACTGCCATGGTTAAATTCGCATACATCGTCATTCATGCGAAATCGTATGCGAATTCGCATGAAAATTTGCATATAACCGCATGCGAAATTCGCATCCGCATGCAAATTTTTACCGCGGCGATTCCCACCGCACAAGTGGAAACAGGCCCTAAGCGAGCCAAAACTTGGATTCTGAAACACATACTTACCTAAGGAGAGGTAAGCTTCTGGATCCTGAGAGTTTTCCCGCAGCATCAGCTAACCCCCTGTTGCCGCTTGCAGACATTCCAGCTGATCGAGGCCATGCTCTTCTTCTGACATGAGCACGGCCACGCCTCTGCAGTAGCTTACTCCAGCTGACCGGGGCCATGCACTTCTTCTGGCATGAGCACGGCCACTTGTGCACTGCAGCATACTGTGCAGGTGCGGTTGTTCTCCCACATACGCAATACAGCCGTGCTTGTGCCTGAAGAGGAGCCCAGTCCTGATCAAATTAGAAGGGTCCATGAGTGGCAACGGGGGGACTGAAGGGTGCCTTGGAAAGCTTAATTAGGATCCAGTGGCCTCCCTCTTCTTAGGTGAGTATGCAATTTTTTTACCCGAGCTTTGGATCAGGTACGCCTTAAGAATTCAACAGTATCATATATTCTTGAAATGTAACTTTTAGTACCATGCATAAAATACATATATATAAAGTGTAAACATTCCGTTACAAGGCAGTCATAAAGTACATCTCTGTCCATGATGAGCATTACGTATTAAAAGTCGATGTTTTCCCAGTCAAATGTTTTTCATGGAAATGTTAATGCCTTTGTTCTTGTAGTGTAATATATCTTTTCAAACATTTTCAAAGATTTTGGATGCTGATCTAATTAGAAACTGAGTATGATACGGTATAAGAAGCGCCTATTGATGCAGCTGTTCAGAGCCGCACTTGAAAGTAAGAATCTATATCTTTCGCCAAGGAAAAACGCACCAGGATTCTGGCACCAAAAACATACTTACACTCATTATGTGCTTTCTGCCTAATGTGACATCCCCTCCTTTTGTTTGTGCTTCTTATTCCACTAGCGGGGGGCAGCTTAAAGGAGAGGTCTGTCTAGCTCCGTCTGACTGGGTACTGAGTAAGAAAAGCATCAATATTACGTATATTTCCTAATAGGTAATCAGCTTCTGTTGTTTAATTTCCCATCTGAATTGGGAGACTGGATCCAGTCCTGGAAACAGTCTCATAATGCACTTCTGCAACCAAAAGAAGACACATGATTTGGGAACTGGAAATGCAAAGGCTTTGTAGATTCCCTGTTGTAACTACCACAATAGTGTTAGTTTTCTGTTTTTAACTGTTCCAAAATTTGTTTTAACCTGCTTTTACTCCTCTTCCCATTGGAGAAAACTATAAGGGTTTTTTTACTTACAAATTATTAACAGGGATTTGATTAACCACTTCCGTACCAGCAGTCTCTGGCCCTTCAAAGACCAGAGACTGCTGGTACCACAAAATGTGGCTTACTGACGAATCGCCGCACAGACCCCCCGCTCTCGCCACTCACCCATCTCCACAAGCCCCTCGCCTTTGCCATTGCTATGACAGCAGAGCTCTGCGATCTGGTCAGGAGCTGCTTGCATTGCCTCCTGGCCCTGTGATCAATGTAAGTTAATGGGGTTGGCTGACAGTGTTCACGTGGTCAAGAGCCAATGAAATCGCCCCTAACCAGCTCACAGAGCAACGCCATCATATTGATGGCAGGGTGAGTGAGCTGCGGCGGGGCAGAACGGCGCGATAGCTGGAAGTGGCGAGAATGCGCGGCGGTGATGTTGAAATCTACATCCCATCAGAGATAAGCGGCCACAAACATGGCGTAGATTTCAACTGGCGTGGTCCAGAAAGGGTTAATATGCCTTCTGCTTTATGAAGGAATTGTTCTGACTTCATATTTTGTTTACTGTAATTGTCCATTTACATACCTTTGAAGTGACCTTCTAGGCCAGGCCTGATATTTTCTAGCAAAATGTTGACTATTACTTATAAGGGGCCTTTTCCTCCAGTGCGGATTAAAATATTAGCTTTGGTTCCTGTTTAAAGCCAGCCAGGTTCATTCCTGTTAGTGGATTGCTATTGTGATTCCGGTATACCTCAACTACCTGATCTTGTTTGCTACTTTCCCTGACCTCGACCATAATTGTCGGCTGCCTCCTGCCTGTCCCAACCTCAGCTTTTTTTCTACTTGGCTCTGTATTCTGTGTATTGCAGCATTGCTTGTTCTATCCTGTTACTTGTGTGACAGTTTTAGCATCCCTGATCTGGTATGTGGGGATAGGTATCCGGGGGGACTTATGGTGGTATCTGGGAACCCCTTTTAATAAAGAGGCCCCCATTTGCCAGTCCTTTGCCAAGCATCCCAGGCTCTATCAGTCCCTGCCCCTGCAGTACCACTTCTCGCTGCAGCTCTGCTACCCGCTCCACCATGACCGTCACTGGGTCACTGTAGCACTGCTGTACAGCTAGCCCCAATAAAAGCCACTTTAAATCTCCTGCTGGGGCTTGCCATAGTCTGAATCAATAACTTTTGTGGACCAATTTAAAGATGATTTATGCCAGGGGATGGTCCTGACATCACACTGTGGGAGCCTCCTTGCATTGTGGGAAATAATGGCTGTTTCCAACTGCCAAGCAACCAGTTTCTCCCTGTGTGCATATGTATATCTATAAAAAAAAAAAAAAACTTTTAGCTTGTTGCATTGTTAGGGGGTGTGGTTATAGATAACGGCAGTTGGTGCTGTGTGGTTTGTTTCATGTCTGCCAGTAGTAAAGATGATGAAGTGCAGGCTGTGTAGATCAAACTACATGAACAAATTACATGGTCAATATCAATAGATTCCTGATTTTTTTACTTCTCACTTTGAAATATCTTGATTTATTTTTCTGACCTATTTCTCTTCTACAGGTTCCAAATGTTTCCAATACAAACATTGTGTGAAATCCATCCCATGAAGAAGTGGGTCTGTATTGAGGCCCTAGCCCAGGCATGGGCAAATTTGGCCCTCCAGCTGTTAAGGAACTACAAATCCCACAATGCATTTGCCTTTATGAGCCATGACTGTGGCTGTCAGACTCCTGCAATGCATTGTGGGACTTGTAGTTCCTCAACAGCTGGAGGGCCAAGTTTGCCCATGCCTGCCCTAGCCAGTATTAGTATACTGTTTCTGAGAAAGTTCTCAGTCATTGCACAGGATTTAGAAAATCTGGGCTGCATTTATTTAAAAAAAAATATGTCAGATTTTAGGTAGCAAAAATGTGCAACCCTTGACTGGGGATGATCAATGAATGAGATGCAAATATTTCTGAGTTCATGCAGGATTATGTAAATTTGTATGTGCATTTATGCATCTTGAGGCTAGGTGCATCTTTAGCAGAAACGCAAGTGAAAACGCTGCATTTTTGGAGCTAATGGAAGTCTATGGGCCGCATTAAAAAACGCATATAAAAACGCATAAGCATTTGGTATGCGTGCATTTTTAAAAATGCTGGTTTTGTTGCATGATATTCAAAAACGCATACAAAATGAACATAATGAAAGTCAATGGGAACGCCACGTATTGCACAATTTATTTGTATGCTTTTTAGTATTTTGTATTTCCGCTTCCTGTTGTCTTCCTAGTGATTTTCATAAAACGCAGAGAGCGCTATAGTATGTATACTGGATGCTGGTAATTTCTCTGGTGTCTGGCGTTGCGATCACTACGTGGTAGCACTCAGACCTTGTCAGTATCTGTGTTCTAGCTCAGTTTCCAAAGGTGTTGATGATCAAGGAGCTCACACCTTAGCGTTAGGAATATTGTATTGTATTATTTGTTATGACCTTCTGCCTGCCTGACCCTTCTTCTGATTCCTGATTCTGTACCTTGCTATTCTGATATCCTGTTGCCAAACTCTGCTCGTTCCTGGACTCTGTATCTGCCTCCTGATTCTGTACCTTGCCATTCTGATACTCCGTTGCCAAACTCTGCCGGTCCATTGGATTCCGTATCTGTCTCCTGATTCTGTATCTTATCTGTCTGTGTGTTAACGACCTGGCTTGCCCGACCTCGAGAACTGACCTTACTGTTAGAGGCTGTTCCCAGATCTGTTAGTGACATCTCCTCACTGATGTCACTCTCACTCTGTCCTTCCCACTTCCAGCCTGACCCCTCTCTCGGGAGAGTCCAGGCTAGTAGAAGGAACTTGTCTCCTGTGCAGTACTTGTACTGCCTCGCACCTGCCCCTCAGGTGCAATACTCAAAGTATTACGGTTACACCAATACACTCTATCATTCAGGTGTCCAGAGGTTAGTGATATATCTGATTATCGGTGATACTGCAGATCATCAATAATCTGGTATATATCTGCATTCTCGGTGATACTGCAGATCACCGGTAATCAGATCCTTTCTGTGTTACACCGATCGTTACAGAACGCCAGACCAAAATGCAAATGGATGCACACACTGACCGTCTGGGCGCACTCGCCACTTCGGTGGAAAACATCAACCAAGTGCTGGGTAGTCACAAGACTATGATTGACGCCTTATCTGGTTCTTTACAAACCCTCCAGACGGCAGTGGACGAGGTGCGATCCCCTCCTAGCTCTGACATACGTTTTCCTGTACCTGAGAAAATTTTCTGGTCACAGATCTGACATTCACGAAATTTTAGAAGTAGAGTGTTATCTTACTTTGAGTTGAGACCCCGATCTTCTGGAACTATGGCCCAAAGGGTCACATTTATTAAGACTTTGTTATCAGGCGATTTTCAGACCTGGGCGTACAGTCTGCCCACCAGAGACTTAGCCCTCACCACAGTGGATGAATTTTTTAAAGCTATGGCAATAATATACGACGACCCGGACCTTGCTGCGACTTCTCAAGCTCTTGCGTCAAGGCAAGGGTCCGGTCGAGGATTATGCAGCAGAATTTAGGAGGTGGTCAGTTTCAGCCAGGTGGGACACCTATGCCCTCTTGGATTGTTTCTTATCAGGGTTGTCAGATAAGGTCTCTGATCTTATGTTAAGTCAGCCTGAACCTAAAACAGTCAATGAGGCCATTTCATCGGCCATTCGAGTCGACCGCAGGCTGCGCTATCAGAGGTAGACCCGGGGTAGTAACCGTGTAAGGATGGTGTCTTACGCTGCGCCTCCGGTGACTCCACCTCCTCCAGTCTTGCCTCCACCCGAGCCAATGCAAATTGGTCGGTCGAAACTATCCCAAGTGGAGCGAAGACGCAGGATGTCTGAGCAACTGTGTCTTTACTGCGCAGAGGGGGGTCATAGGGTACGTAATTGTCCTAACAAGTCGGGAAACGCTAGGAGTTGTAGGGGGTAACACCCTAGGCGCACGACTCTTACCCCTAGAGGATAAACGGTTACTTCTTCCGTGTACTGTTACATGGGAAGATGAAACTGAGGTTTCTGAGGCCTTTATTGATTCAGGCTCTGCAGCTAATTTTATGGATTTGCAAAGAAATTGGGTATTCCGTTCACCCCGGTAAAACCACCCGTTCAGGTTACAGCAGTAGATGATTCCCTCCTGCAAAATAATCATTCTCTGTCTCAGACACCAGAGGTGGAAGTCACTATAGGGGTGCTACATAAGGATAAACTACAGTTTTTTGTATTACACATGACAACCTCCACAGTCATCCTTGGCATGCCATGGTTGCACCTTCACTCCCCACAGATCAATTGGGCCACTGGTCAGCTAACAAGCTGGTCAGATCATTGTGTTCAGCAGTGTTTAGAGAAGGTGACACTGGGCCAAACCAAGATTCATTTGGAGGGTGTACCAGTACAATATTCCGAGTATTCTGATGTGTTCTGTCCCAAGGCTGCAGATAAGTTACCTCCACATCGCCCTTTTGATTGCCCCATCGATCTCCGATCGGGTTGTATGCCCCCTAGGGGCCATCTTTACAATTTGTCTGGGCCAGAGAAAGTGGCCATGCAGGAGTACATTCGTGAAAATTTAGCCAAGGGGTTCATTCGCCCTTCCCGGTCGCCTGCTGGCGCAGGTTTCTTTTTTGTTAAGAAAAAAGACGGAGGCCTGCGGCCTTGCATTGATTACCGGGGCCTGAATAAAATCACAGTGAAGAATCGCTACCCTTTGCCCTTGATAGACG
This sequence comes from Hyperolius riggenbachi, assembly GCF_040937935.1. Classification (NCBI taxonomy): domain Eukaryota; kingdom Metazoa; phylum Chordata; class Amphibia; order Anura; family Hyperoliidae; genus Hyperolius; species Hyperolius riggenbachi. Next base: position 352,467,652 of record NC_090650.1, read on the forward strand.
ACTTATTTACGCAGGTTACCGACGCTAAGATTTTTTCAAAATTGGATTTACGGGGTGCATACAACCTGGTGCGGATTAGAAAGGGCGATGAATGGAAGACGGCCTTTAACATGCCCAACGGGCATTACGAGTACCTAGTGATGCCCTTTGGGCTGTGTAACGCCCTGGCCGTCTTTCAAGAACTAATTAATGAGGTATTCAGGGAGGTGTTGGGCAAATTCGTTCTGATATACCTAGATAACATACTTATTTTCTCAAACAACCTCTCTGAGCACAGAACACACATCAAGTTTGTACTGAACAAATTAAGGTAGAACATGCTTTACGCTAAACTGGAGAAGTGCATCTTCGAGGTAACATCTGTCACCTTTTTGGGGTACATAATTTCCACCTCGGGCCTGTCTATGGATCCTGCCAAGGTCTCTGCTGTTCTGGAATGGCCTCAGCCAGTAGGGTTAAAATCTCTTCAGAGATTTTTAGGCTTTGCTAATTACTATAGAAGGTTCATAAAGGGGTACTCCACTGTCATTGCACCCCTCACCAGTCTCACTAAGAAAGGGGCAGATACTACCCATTGGTCTCCAGAAGCTCTACATGCATTCTCCACTCTGAAAGATTTGTTTTGCTCTGCACCCATCCTAAGACACGTTGACACCTCCTATCCCTTTATTGTTGAGGTGGACGCCTCGGAGGTCGGGGTGGGGGCTGTGCTGTCTCAGCGGTCAGGGTTGCAGGGTAGATTGCACCCATGTGCCTATTTTTCTCGTAGGTTCTCTCCGGCAGAGAGAAACTACGACATAGGCAACAGGGAGCTCCTGGCCATTAAATTGGCCTTTGAAGAATGGCGTCATTGGTTGGAAGGAGCAGAACATACGATTACAGTTTACACTGATCACAAAAATTTGGAATACATCGAGGGAGCTAAAAGATTAAGCCCCCGTCAGGCTCGGTGGTCATTGTTTTTCTCAAGGTTCAGATTTATAATTACGTACACTCCGGGTAGCAAAAACATTAAGGCAGATGCCCTGTCCAGATGCTTTGAGCCGGAGACAGCACAGCCCTCTGCCCCAGAAACCATTATCCCGCAGAAATTGGTGCTAGCAACTACAGAGACTTGGAAAGACTGGACAGAGACTTTAGGTCCCTTTCAGCAGGACGTCCCGGAGGGAAAGCCCGAAGGGGTTATGTTTATACCACTGCCATTCCGTCTTCAGATTTTACAGATGTTCCACTCACACAAAAAATGCGGGACACCCTGGGGCCTCCAGAACTCAGGATCTTGTTGCCAGGTGTGCATGGTGGCCTTCTCTGGCAACAGATTGCAAGGAGTATGTTAGAGAGTGTGCGGTGTGTGCAAAAAGTAAGCCCTCCCGGCTGGCACCTGTGAGAACGTTGCAGCCCCTGCCCACCCCGAGTGAGCCGTGGACCCACTTGTCCATGGATTTTGTGGGTGAGCTTCCCCGGTCTGAGGGCATGTCGGTCATTTGGGTGGTAGTCGACCGCTTCAGTAAAATGGCCCATTTTGTGCCCTTGAAAGGGCTCCCCTCGGCCCAGGAGTTGGCCGATTTGTTCATCATCCACGTTTTCCGATTGCATGGCATTCCAGAAAACATAGTGTCAGATCGGGAGTCCAATTTGTTTCTAGATTCTGGAGGGCATTTTGTCACCAAATGGGCATGGAACTGTCATTTTCGTCGGGCTACCACCCACAGACCAATGGTCAGACGGAGAGAGTCAATCAGTCATTGGAACAGATTTTGAGGTGTTACGTTGCAGAAGTGCAAAATGATTGGGTCAAGTTTTTGCCCTTTACAGAATTTGCGCACAATAATTTGAAAAGTTCTTCCTCGGGATTCTGTCCATTTCAGGTAGTGACTGGGAAGTTGCCTAAGTCCTCCAAATTGCCAGTCGCCTCCACTCCGTTTCCAGCTCTGGAGGCCTGGCAAAGGTCATTTAAAGACACTTGGTGGATCGTGAAAAATAATTTGGAGAAGGCGTTTCAGAGTCAAAAAGGTCAAGCTGACAAAAAACGTTCCTTAGAGTGGAAGTTTCAACCAGGAGACTTAGTCTGGGTGTCCACACATCACTTGACCCTGAAACAGCCCTCAGCCAAGTTGGGCCCCAGGTTTGTGGGTCCATTTCCAGTAACTAGAAAGATCAACAATGTTACTTATGCCATTGATCTTCCTGCCAGCATGCGTGGCGTAAGATCCTTTCATGTATCCCTGCTTAAGCCAGCAGTCCATGTGGGTCCCACTCCTCCTCCTCCTGTGATGGTAGATGACCAACCTGAGTACGAAGTAGAGAAGATTTTAGACTCACGTATAGTTCAGAACTCAGTACAATATCTGGTTCATTGGAAAGGGTATGGTATTGAGGAGAGAACATGGGTACCTGAGTGTCGCATGCATGCGGACAAGTTAAGAAGGGAGTTCCACGCGTTGCATCCTGAGAAGCCTGGTAGGAGCTGTCCGGAGTCCACTCCTCGGGTGGGGGGGGGGGGGTACTGTGAGGAAACGCGGAAGGGCCGCCGCAAGTGCTCAGAGTGAGGCGGCTGTTTCCGCGTCCAACATGGCGGCACAACGCGAGGAAACCGCCGCATGCCGCATGGGCAGAGCGGTGGAGTCCGCATTGGATGCGGCGGATTGCGCGCATAACAATGCTACTGACACTGTGGTTGGACGCAGGGAAGCCGCCGCTTGCTTGGAGAGCAGCACGGCGGCTCCCGCGCCCGAATCAGCGGATACATTGCAAAACATGTCTGGTGTGGCTGGGACTGCTAGTCCACACAGGTTCAGAAGAACGCACGCGCGCGCTGAGAGGCAGAGCTTATATGACAGCCAGAGAAGAGTCAGCTGACTAGTGGTGCTCAAATACCCCATTTTAAAATTCGAGTTTGGTCGAATTCGAATAGTAAATTATTCGAGGTCAGTCTAATATTCGAGTCGAATAATTTTTACTATTCGATTCGACCTCGGACTTCGAGCTCACTATTCGAGTCGGTATTCGAGCTCATTATTCGAGCTGACTATTCGAATTGGCCTTAAATAGCTTCCAGCACTTGTTTTGAGGGTGAATGATGCAAGAAACATCTTTTTTTCCATGTAACAACAGCAAGTGATTATGTGGGGATGTTCCTTTAAAAAAAAAAATGGTGGAAAGAGAAGTTGTGTCCAGAATTTTGTTCAGTACTGTATATACTTCTTCTTCTTCTTCTTCTTCTTCTTTATCTTCTATATGTTCTTCTTCTTCTTCTATATCTTCTTCTATATCTTCTTCTTCTATATCTTCTTCTATATCTTCTTCTTCTTCTTCTATATTGTCTTCTTCTTCTTCTTCTTCTTCTTCTTCATCTTCTTCTTCTTCATCTTCTTCATCTTCTTCATCATCATCTTCTTCTTCTTCTTCTTCATGTTCTTCTTCTTCATCTTCTTCTTCTTCATCTTCTTCTTCATCTTCTTCATCTTCATCTTCTTCTTCTTCTTCATCTTCTTCATCTTCTTCTTCTTCTTCATCTTCTTCTTCTTCTTCTTCATCTTCTTCATCTTCTTCTTCTTCATCTTCTTCATCTTCTTCTTCTTCATCTTCTTCATCTTCTTCTTCATCTTCTTCATCTTCTTCATCTTCTTCTTCTTCATCTTCTTCATCTTCTTCATCTTCTTCATCATCTTCTTCTTCATCTTCTTCTTCATCTTCTTCTTCTTCTCCTTCTTCTTCATCTTCTTCTTCTTCTTCATCTTCTTCTTCTTCTTCTTCTTCTCCTTCTTCTTCTTCTCCTTCTTTTTCTATATCGTCTTCTTCTTCTTCACTTATTTCTCTTTTCAATTTTTTTTTTTTAAGAAATGCAGCTATTTTTGAGCGTAACAAATAGCTGGTGGCGCACGCATGTTGGAAGCGCCATTGTATGTGCTCCCTGGCAGTGGAAACACACAGACAGCAGGAGGTAAATTCAGCAGCAGGAGGAGGAGGATGAGTGTGTGGCAGCAGGCAGTCAATGAGGCAGGCAGCGTGACATAATAGCTCTGGTACCTAGCGGGTGATACCAGGGCTGTAAATAAACACAACAGGAGGTCCCAGACAGCGGTCGTGCAGCCCACATCGTGTCCAATACACAACTGGGACAACACAGTTTTCAACCCGGGCACCTCAGAAAAATTAAACCTTTTTTTTTTTTAATGGTTTTGTAGTTTTGGTTTTACAACCAATTACACAGATATATAGCTATTGTTTGACGTAATAGCTGGTGGCAGAGTGGCAGCAGAAGGTAATTCTGTGTACCCTGGCAGTGGGAAACACAGACAGACAGCAGCAGCAGCAGGAGGAATGGAGGAGTAGTGTGAGTGTGGCAGCAGGCAGGCAGCGTGACATAATAGCCCTGGTACCTAGCGGGTGATACCAGGGCTGTAAATAAACACATCAGGAGGTCACAGACAGCGGTCGTGCAGCCCACATCGTGTCCAATACAAAACTGGGACAACACAGTTTTCAACCCGGGCACCTCAGAAAAATTAAACCTTTTTTTTTTTAATGGTTTTGTAGTTTTGGTTTTACAACCAATTACACAGATATATAGCTATTGTTTGACGTAATAGCTGGTGGCAGAGTGGCAGCAGAAGGTAATTCTGTGTACCCTGGCAGTGGGAAACACAGACAGACAGCAGCAGCAGCAGGAGGAATGGAGGAGTAGTGTGAGTGTGGCAGCAGGCAGGCAGCATGACATAATAGCCCTGGTACCTAGCAGGTGATACCAGGGCTGTAAATAAACACAACAGGAGGTCCCAGACAGCGGTCGTGCAGCCCACATCGTGTCCAATACACAACTGGGACAACACAGTTTTCAACCCGGGCACCTCAGAAAAATTAAACCTTTTTTTTTTTTAATGGTTTTGTAGTTTTGGTTTTACAACCAATTACACAGATATATAGCTATTGTTTGACGTAATAGCTGGTGGCAGAGTGGCAGCAGAATGTAATTCTGTGTACCCTGGCAGTGGGAAACACAGACCGACAGCAGCAGCAGCAGGAGGAATGGAGGAGTAATGTGAGCAGCTATTGTTTGACGTAATAGCTGGTGGCAGAGTGGCAGCAGAATGTAATTCTGTGTACCCTGGCAGTGGGAAACACAGACAGACAGCAGCAGCAGCAGGAGGAATGGAGGAGTAGTGTGAGTGTGGCAGCAGGCAGGCAGCGTGACATAATAGCCCTGGTACCTAGCAGGTGATACCAGGGCTGTAAATAAACACAACAGGAGGTCCCAGACAGCGGTCGTGCAGCCCACATCGTGTCCAATACACAACTGGGACAACACAGTTTTCAACCCGGGCACCTCAGAAAAATTAAACCTTTTTTTTTTTAATGGTTTTGTAGTTTTGGTTTTACAACCAATTACACAGATATATAGCTATTGTTTGACGTAATAGCTGGTGGCAGAGTGGCAGCAGAAGGTAATTCTGTGTACCCTGGCAGTGGGAAACACAGACAGACAGCAGAAGGGCAGTACACAGCAGCCCACTGTAGTTGTAAAATGTGTGGCTGCAGGTGACGTAATAGTCAAAGTGAACCAGGCTGGCTTAGTGAGCAGGAGCCAGGAGGTGGTAAAGGGTGGTAAGGCACATTAACGATGGTTCTAAGTTCCGGCAGCCAGTTCATGTCCCCCTCTCGCCGACAACAGGGGCCAGGAACTCGCCTTCCACCCACGCCTGGTTCATCTTGAGAAACGTCAGTCTGTCCACAGACTTGTGAGACAGACGTGAGCAATTCTCGGTGACCACGCCACCAGCTGCACTGAAGCAGCGCTCGGACAGCACGCTGGAAGGGGGGCAGGACAGCACTTCCAGGGCGTACTGCGCCAGCTCGCTCCAGATCTCCAGGCGCTTGACCCAATACTCCATGGGATCAACAGGGGCATCGCTGTCAAGCCCGCTGTAGGACCCCATGTAGTCAGCCACCATGCGGGTCAGGCGCTGGCTGTGACCGGAGGAGGATGCTGCTGCATGCACCTCCTCTCTAGTCACTGCTGCCGGAGCCTCTACAGTCCTGTAGAGCTCGTGGCTGAGAGACAGCAGGTCTGTGGGGCGCTTGCTGCTGGATGCAGGCACCTGCTGCTGCCTCTGTGCTGGCTGCTGGACAGTGGGGGTGGAAGGCTGGGGGAAGGCTTCCTCCAAGCGCTCAACAAGGGCCTGCTGCAAGCTCCTTATTTGTTGCGCTGGGTCTCCTCCTGCAGGCGGCAGGAACTGGCTCAACTTCCCCTTGAGGCGCGGGTCCAACATCATGCTGATCCAGATGTCCTCCCTCTGCTTCATCTGGATCACCCTGGGGTCCCTGCGCAGGCACGTCAGCATGTGCGCTGCCATTGGGAAGAGGCGGGCCACGTCTGCTGGCACATCGGCGGCAGTGCTGTCCTCATCCTCCTCCTCTGCCGCCTCATCCTCTCTCCACCCCCGCACCAACTCAGCTGCGCTGTGCTGATCCCCCTCATCAGCAGCAAGGTCAGGGACCTCCACCAAGTCCTCCTCCTCCTCCCCCTCAGAGGTGGACTGTGCAGCTGCTTGCCGCTCCTGCTGGTCCAAGGCTGCCGCTCCATGTTCCAGCAAAGCATCGAGTGCCCTGTTCAGCAGACAAACCAGGGGCACCCACTCGCAGACCATAGCATGGTCCCTGCTCACCATGTTAGTGGCCTGCAGAAAGGGAGCCAGCACTAAGCACACCTGCTGCATGTGCCTCCAGTCATCATCGGGGACGATGGACGGGATGTTGCTGGTCTTGTCCCTTCTCTGAGCGGCGGAAACAGTGGCCAGGGCAAGGTACTGGTTGACGGCGTGCTTCTGTTCAACCAGACGCTCCAACATCGCCAGGGTGGAGTTCCAGCGAGTCGGAACGTCAAGGATCAGCCGATGGCGTGGCAGCTCCAGCTCCTTTTGCACGTCTTCCAGGTTCGCACACGCTGCAGCCGAGCGCCGGAAGTGACGCATAACGTTCCTTGCCGTTTCCAGCAGTTCGCCCATCCCCTGGTAGGTGCGCAAGAACTTCTGCACCACCAGGTTCAGCACGTGGGCAAGACAGGGGATGTGGGTCAGGTTTCCCCTGTCTATTGCGGCAACCAGATTGGCCCCATTGTCGGCCACCACCTCTCCGACTCTGAGGCCTCTGGGGGTCAGCCAAATCCTCTCCTGCTCCTGGAGTTTGGCCAACACATGGGTTGCCGTCAGCTTGGTCTTCCCAAGGCTGACCAAGTGCAGCAGCGCTTGGCAGTGGCGGGCCTTCACGCTGCTGCTGAGGCGGGGGGTTTGGCCAGGTGTGCCGGAGGATGGCAGAGGATCGGAGGAACCTGCTGCAGTTCCCCCGACCCTGCGGGGTGGCACCACCCACTGTGTTGCTGCTTCTGCTGTGCCCGCTGCTGCTCTCCCATCCTCACCCCCTTCCACCAAGCTGACCCAGTGGACAGTGAAGGACAGGTAGCGGCCTGTCCCGAAGCGGCTGCTCCAGGAGTCCATGGTGACGTGGACCCTTTCACCAACCGCGTGCTCCAGCCCTCGCTCCACATTGGCCATCACAAAGCGGTGCAGTGCAGGAATGGCCTTGCGGGCGAAGAAGTGTCTGCTGGGGAGCTGCCAGTCTGGGGCTGCACAAGCAAGCAGCGCACGCATGTCGCTCCCCTCCTGCACGAGCGTGTACGGCAGGAGTTGGGAGCACATGGCCCGTGCCAGCAAGCCGTTCAGCTGCCGCACGCGACGGCTGCTGGGAGGCAGAGCCCTAACCACCCCCTGGAAGGACTCGCTCAAAAGGCTCTGGCGTCGCTTTTTGCTGGCACGGGAATCAGCGGAGACAGCAGAGGAGGCCACTGAGGACTGGCTGCCAGAACAGGCCTCAGTGTCGGCGGCAGGAGTTGCAGAGGGGGGAGGAGCAGTGCGTTTCCGCACTCCTGCTGGTGCTGCTGGAGGAGCAGGAGGGCGGGTGGCTGCTGTTGCTGCTGCTGCTGAAGGCTGTGCAGTGATGGGTGTGGTGCCACTGCCAGCACCAGATGCCTTCAGCCTCTGGAACTCCTCATGCTGGTGGAAATGTTTCGCAGCAAGGTGGTTGATGAGCGAGCTGGTGCTGAACTTTAAGGGGTCTGCACCTCTGCTCAACTTCCGCTGACAGTGGTTGCAAGTGGCGTACTTGCTGTACACTGTGGGCATGGTGAAAAAGCGCCAGATTGGTGACAAAAACAACCCCCTACGGCATGGAACCGCTGCTGCCTGTCTCCCTGTGGTGGTTGGGGGGGGGGGCTTGGGTGCGGCTGGTGGTGGTACTGGCAGATGCTGCTGCTGCTGCTGAGCCTGAGACACCAGCAGGCTGTGGGACCTGCCTACTGCTGCCAATGCTTGCAATGATGCGCCTCCTTGCAAGGCCCACAAGCGCATCCTCCTCCTCAGAGCTGCTGATGACGACATCCCCTGGAGCTGGTGGCACCCAGTCTTTGTCGGTCACCGTGTCATCATCATCATCCCCCTCCTGAAACATGTCCTGCTGGGATGATGACCCCCCAAACTCCTCTCCTGATGCATGGATGGGCTGCTTGACTGTCGCCACAGTCTTGCTGTCCAATCCCTCCTCCCCCAAAGTGTCCATCAGCATCTCCTCCTCAAAATCGCCAACAACAGCAGACAATACCCTGATGGTGCCTGGGGTCAAAAGACTGCTGAGTGACAGGTCGGCGACTGACGGTGAACTGGCCTCCTCCCCAGGCCCTGCTGGGCGGCTGCTGCGAACAGGGGTGGTGGTGGTGGTGGTGAGGGTGGAGGCCTCGGATGCAGAGCTGATGGCGGGCTGCTCATCCTCCGTCATCAGTTGCACCACAGTGTCTGCATCCTTTTCCTCAATGGGACGTTTCCGACCCGGCTGGAGGAAAATCGGAGCAGGTGCTACACGCTGCTGCTGCTGTGTCTCTGCAGCGTGAGTTGCAGATGCTCCTGCTGGGCGGCGCCCAAGGCGTCCACGGCCAGTGGCTATAGGAGGAATGTTAGCCACTGACGCTGCTGCTGCTGCTGCGGAACTGTGCATGGTGGCGCGGCCGCGCCCGCGGCTTGCCACAATGCTGCTCCCTCTCCTCCTGATTCCCTTGCTGCCCTTCCCCTTGCCCAAACCGCACTGGCTGCCACTTCCAGACATCTTCGATGTTTTGGGCGTAAACACAAAAGTTTTTTAAAAGGGCGGGTGAAAAGTGGGGTACTTTAATGGAGTGGGTTGGTGGGCGAGGTGACTGAGTGAGTGTCTAGTACAGTAAGTAAGTAGTAACAGTCAGGAAGTACAACTAGAAGTTACAATAATCAGTAGTAATAATCACAAGGAAATAGAGTGTGTGTACACTACAGACAGTGAGTGCACGCACGCGCAGACACGCGCAGGAGCTAGCCTATGAACAGTGACTGAGTGAGTGTCTAGTACAGTAAGTAAGTAGTAACAGTCAGGAAGTACAACTAGAAGTTAAAATAATCAGTAGTAATAATCACAAGGAAATAGAGTGTGTGTACACAGACAGTGAGTGAGTGCACGCACACGCAGGAGCTAGCCTATGAACAGTGACTGAGTGTCCCTACTAGTACAGTAAGTAGTAACAGTAAGTACAACTAGAAATTACAATAATCAATCAGTAATCAGAAGGAAATAGAGTGTGTGTACAGTACACAGACAGTGAGTGCACGCACACGCAGGAGCTAGCCTATGAACAGTGACAGTGAGTGTCCTAGTACAGTTACAGAATATAACTATTCAGAAGGAAATAGAGTGTGTGTACACTACAGTACACAGACAGTGAGTGCACGCACACGCAGGAGCTAGTAGCCTATGAACAGTGACAGTGAGTGTCCTAGTACAGTTACAGTATATAACTATTCAGAAGGAAATAGAGTGTGTGTACAGTACACAGACAGTGAGTGCACGCACATGCAGGAGCTAGTAGCCTATGAACAGTGACAGTGAGTGTCCTAGTACAGTTACAGTATATAACTATTCAGAAGGAAATAGAGTGTGTGTACACTACAGTACACAGACAGTGAGTGCACGCACACGCAGGAGCTAGTAGCCTATGAACAGTGACAGTGAGTGTCCTAGTACAGTTACAGTATATAACTATTCAGAAGGAAATAGAGTGTGTGTACACTACAGTACACAGACAGTGAGTGCACGCACACGCAGGAGCTAGTAGCCTATGAACAGTGACAGTGAGTGTCCTAGTACAGTTACAGTATATAACTATTCAGAAGGAAATAGAGTGTGTGTACACTACAGTACACAGACAGTGAGTGCACGCACACGCAGGAGCTAGTAGCCTATGAACAGTGACAGTGAGTGTCCTAGTACAGTTACAGTATATAACTATTCAGAAGGAAATAGAGTGTGTGTACACTACAGTACACAGACAGTGAGTGCACGCACACGCAGGAGCTAGTAGCCTATGAACAGTGACAGTGAGTGTCCTAGTACAGTTACAATATATAACTATTCAGAAGGAAATAGAGTGTGTGTACACTACAGTACACAGACAGTGAGTGCACGCACACGCAGGAGCTAGTAGCCTATGAACAGTGACAGTGAGTGTCCTAGTACAGTTACAGTATATAACTATTCAGAAGGAAATAGAGTGTGTGTACAGTACACAGACAGTGAGTGCACGCACACGCAGGAGCTAGCCTATGAACAGTGACAGTGAGTGTCCTAGTACAGTTACAGTATATAACTATTCAGAAGGAAATAGAGTGTGTGTACACTACAGTACACAGACAGTGAGTGCACGCACACGCAGGAGCTAGTAGCCTATGAACAGTGACAGTGAGTGTCCTAGTACAGTTACAGTATATAACTATTCAGAAGGAAATAGAGTGTGTGTACAGTACACAGACAGTGAGTGCACGCACACGCAGGAGCTAGTAGCCTATGAACAGTGACAGTGAGTGTCCTAGTACAGTTACAGTATATAACTATTCAGAAGGAAATAGAGTGTGTGTACACTACAGTACACAGACAGTGAGTGCACGCACACGCAGGAGCTAGTAGCCTATGAACAGTGACAGTGAGTGTCCTAGTACAGTTACAGTATATAACTATTCAGAAGGAAATAGAGTGTGTGTACACTACAGTACACAGACAGTGAGTGCACGCACACGCAGGAGCTAGTAGCCTATGAACAGTGACAGTGAGTGTCCTAGTACAGTTACAGTATATAACTATTCAGAAGGAAATAGAGTGTGTGTACACTACAGTACACAGACAGTGAGTGCACGCACACGCAGGAGCTAGTAGCCTATGAACAGTGACAGTGAGTGTCCTAGTACAGTTACAGTATATAACTATTCAGAAGGAAATAGAGTGTGTGTACACTACAGTACACAGACAGTGAGTGCACGCACACGCAGGAGCTAGTAGCCTGTGAACAGTGACGGTGAGTGTCCTAGTACAGTTACAGTATATAACTATTCAGAAGGAAATAGAGTGTGTGTACACTACAGTACACAGACAGTGAGTGCACGCACACGCAGGAGCTAGTAGCCTATGAACAGTGACAGTGAGTGTCCTAGTTCAGTTACAGTATATAACTATTCAGAAGGAAATAGAGTGTGTGTACAGTACACAGACAGTGAGTGCACGCACACGCAGGAGCTAGCCTATGAACAGTGACAGTGAGTGTCCTAGTACAGTTACAGTATATAACTATTCAGAAGGAAATAGAGTGTGTGTACACTACAGTACACAGACAGTGAGTGCACGCACACGCAGGAGCTAGTAGCCTATGAACAGTGACAGTGAGTGTCCTAGTACAGTTACAGTATATAACTATTCAGAAGGAAATAGAGTGTGTGTACACTACAGTACACAGACAGTGAGTGCACGCACACGCAGGAGCTAGTAGCCTATGAACAGTGACAGTGAGTGTCCTAGTACAGTTACAGTATATAACTATTCAGAAGGAAATAGAGTGTGTGTACAGTACACAGACAGTGAGTGCACGCACAGTCGCACACGCAGGAGCTAGCCTATGAACAGTGACAGTGAGTGTCCTAGTACAGTTACAGTATATAACTATTCAGAAGGAAATAGAGTGTGTGTACACTACAGTACACAGACAGTGAGTGCACGCACACGCAGGAGCTAGTAGCCTATGAACAGTGACAGTGAGTGTCCTAGTACAGTTACAGTATATAACTATTCAGAAGGAAATAGAGTGTGTGTACAGTACACAGACAGTGAGTGCATACGCACACGCAGGAGCTAGCCTATGAACAGTGACAGTGAGTGTCCTAGTACAGTTACAGTATATAACTATTCAGAAGGAAATAGAGTGTGTGTACATACAGTACACAGACAGTGAGTGCACGCACACGCAGGAGCTAGCCTATGAACAGTGACAGTGAGTGTCCTAGTACAGTTACAGTATATAACTATTCAGAAGGAAATAGAGTGTGTGTACACTACAGTACACAGACAGTGAGTGCACGCACACGCAGGAGCTAGTAGCCTATGAACAGTGACAGTGAGTGTCCTAGTACAGTTACAGTATATAACTATTCAGAAGGAAATAGAGTGTGTGTACAGTACACAGACAGTGAGTGCGCACGCACACGCAGGAGCTAGCCTATGAACAGTGACAGTGAGTGTCCTAGTACAGTTACAGTATATAACTACAATACAAAATACAATCAATCAGTAGTAAAGGACAGCAGAAATACTGGTATAGATGAGAAATAAACAGAGGACAGGAGAGAACAGCTGCCCACACAGGCAGGCCTGAGGCCTAAAGCTGTAAGCCTGCAGCAGCTGTCTCTCTCTATATAACACAAAAGCTACTAACTAAAATACAATGTCTATCTAACTAACAACAATATAGGTGTATATAGGAGGTGTATGTGAGCAAAAACGCTAGGTAAATGACCACAATAAAGCTCTTGCTAAGCCAAAGCACAAAGGAGCAGATCTCGCTCTGTGCAAAGTCAGGCAAGGACGGAGAAAAGGAACATGGCGGCCGCTATTTATAGGGTAGGGGCTGGCCAGGGTCCCCCTCTGTGATTGGCTGCCGTCAGAGGGCCTGGGAGCCCTCTGATTGGCTCTAAGGACATCAATCTGGGCTATGACGCTATTTGAGCTCGGTATTCGAGCTCGAATAGCGCTGTTAGCTCGAATAGCGCGAATAGTGAATGGGCTATTCGAGATCACTCGAATAGCCCATTCGAATAGCTCCAGCTATTCGGAGCTCGAATACCGAGCTCGAATAGCTGAAAAAGAGCTCGAATATTCGAGCTACTCGAATATTCGAGCTCTGCTGAGCACCACTGCAGCTGACCAAGCTGGTCAGCTGACATTTTCACCACTTTCCATTGGTCCAGCACTTAGGGGTGGCGCGGGAGAGCGCTATAGTATATATACTGGATGCTGGTCATTTCTCTGGTGTCTGGCGTTGAGATCACTACGTGGTAGCACTCAGACCTTGTCAGTATCTGTGTTCTAGCTCAGTTTCCAAAGGTGTTGATGATCAAGGAGCTCACACCTTAGCGTTAGGAATATTGTATTGTATTATTTGTTATGACCTTCTGCCTGCCTGACCCTTTTTCTGATTCCTGATTCTGTACCTTGCTATTCTGATATCCTGTTGCCAAACTCTGCTCGTTTCTGGACTTTGTATCTGCCTCCTGATTCTGTACCTTGCCATTCTGATACTCCGTTGCCAAACTCTGCCGGTCCATTGGATTCCGTATCTGTCTCCTGATTCTGTATCTTATATGTCTGTGTGTTAACGACCTGGCTTGCCCGACCTCGAGAACTGACCTTACTGTTAGAGGCAGTTCCCAGATCTGTTAGTGACATCTCCTCACTGGTGTCACTCTCACTCTGTCCTTCCCACTTCCAGCCTGACCCCTCTCTCGGGAGAGTCCAGGCTAGTGGAAGGAACTTGTCTCCTGTGCAGTACTTGTACTGCCTCGCACCTGCCCCTCAGGTGCAATACTCAAAGTATTACGGTTACACCAATAAACTCTATCATTCAGGTGTCTAGAGGTTAGTGATATATCTGATTATCGGTGATACTGCAGATCATCAATAATCTGGTATATATCTGCATTCTCGGTGATACTGCAGATCACCGGTAATCAGATCCTCTCTGTGTTACACTGATTGTTACATATATGGAGGCTGCCATATTTATTTCCCATTAAACAATACTAGTTGCTTGGCAGACCTGCTGATTTATTTGGCCCGGAAACAAGCATGCAGTCAATCTTGTCAGATCTGACAGAAATGTCAGAAACACCTGATCTACTGCATGCTTGTTCAGGGTCTATGGCTAAAAGTATTAGAGGCAGAGGAACAGAAGGACAATCAGGCAACTAGTATTGCTTAAAAGGAAAAAAAATGGCAGCCTTCTCACTACAGTTGTCCTTTAATTGGTTCATTTTCAAGCTCGGAAATATTTGCATCTCATTGATCATCCTTACCCTTGACAGGGTAATGCTGAAACACAGTGAGGGTTGTTGAAACTTTTGCTTTTGCAGCCTTATTATTAAAAATAAATAATAATTTGTTAAATAACCCAGTTTTGCCCTATCACTTATGTTTGCCAGTGTTCTCTATGGCCCGGTGCACACCAAAACCCGCTAACAGAACCGCAAAATGCTAGCAAATTTTTAAACGCTTTTTTTTTATTTTTATGAGGCGTTTTGCTAGCATTTTGCGGATTGCTGCTGCGGATTTCAGTGTAGTACATTTCATATATTGTTACGGTAAAGCTGTTACTGTACAGCTTCTGTAACAAAACCGCCTGGCAAACCGCTCTGATCTGCTGTTTTTCAGAACGGTTTGCGTTTTTCCTATACTTAACATTGAGGCAGAAACGCCTCCGCAATCCAAAAAATGCCTCATCCCGGGAGGATTAGTTTCTGCAAAACTCCTCCCGCTGTGGTGTGCACACCCCCATTGAAATGCATTACCCTAGCGTATCTCCAGCCGCAAGCGGCTGCAGAAACGCTCAAGCAGCTGCTCGGTGTGCCCCAGCCCTAACTTAGGAGAACTTAAAGGACAACTGTAACAAGAGGGGTATGGAGACTGCCATATTTATTTTCTTTTAAAAAATACTAGTTGCCTGGCTTTCCTGCTGATCATCTGCCTCTAAGGCTAGGTTTCCATTTGTGCGGTGGCATGTGTCTTGCGAGACGTGATGCCGGCACAGCTGCTGCCTCTCGCAGCCGAATCCCTCTAGCCGTGCTATGCGTGGCTATGGGATTCGGACAGCTATGCACGAAATTATGCTGCAGGGCCTCAGATTTTTCCTCGGCCACGAAATCGGATGGCTTACATAGACTTCTATAGGCTGCTGAAATCCATCCGAATTTGTGGGCGCGGAATTGGCCTGGATTCGCAGCAGTGGAAACCCAGCCTAATACTTTTAGCCATAGACCCTGAACAAGCATGCAACATATCAGGTGTTTCTGACATTATTGTCACATCTGACAAGATTATCTGCATGCTTGTTTCTGGTGTTATTCAGACACTGCTGCAGCCAAACAGACCAGCAGGGCTACCAGGCAATTGGTATTGTTCAAAAGGAAATAAATATGGCAGCCTCCATATCCCTTTTACTACAGTTGTCCTTTAAAGGACACCTGAACTGAGAGCATATAGAGGCTGCCATATTTATTTCCTTTTAAACAATACCAGTTGCCTGGCAGTCCTGCTGATCTATTTGGCAGCAGTAGTGTCTGAATCACACACCTGACTCATGTACATATAAAAAAATAGTGCCTGTTAAAAAGGGTACTAGATACAGCCATTATTAAATTTATCGTTTAGTAAAATGGGTGCCAGGAAATACTGTAAAATATAATTTATAATCCAGACAGTGTACTTTTCCCCACTGTACCCTCTATTTTTGAGTCTAGTAAAATGGGCACAAGGAAAAGTGATAAAATATCGGTTAAATCACCGCTATTCTACTACTTCATTCATATAGTGAAATATTGGTGATATTTTGGCATAACCGCTCACTACTCTCACACAGAATCCTCCCCTGGTGCTGCCTAACCTTGACCCCCCTTCCTGGTGGTGCCTGACTCTGCCCCCTCCCAGTGGTGCCTAACCTTAAGCCACCATGGCGGGCACCTAACCTTAACACCCTAGTGGGCAACTAACCCCTCTTACATCCCCGTAGACAAATAGCCTTAACCCCTTATCCTAACACCATTTAAACATAAATAAAACAAAGGTTGGATGAAATATACCGTATCTGGCAGACCCTAATGGGTGTATATTTTTTTGTGTGTCATATAGATGAGTATATAGTCGTTTGTGTGTTAACTTAGTTCAGAATTGTGGAGTCAAAAGTTAGGATATAAACACCTTTTCTGAAAGCATAGGTCAGTCTTTTGGAAATGATAATTTGTAACATAAGGGTCACAATGCACACAAATTATTAACTGGTTATTGAAAACCATACAGTTTGTTTGAAAATGAAGGTTCACTTTCGGACCATGGCAATTGAAATCTACGCCATGTTTGGGAGCTGTTATTCCTGTCAGGGCGTAGATTTCAATCCCCGCCACCACACGCGCCACTCATTCTTGCCATTCCTGCCGATGTCTGCAACGCTGCACCAGCTCGCTCTGCTGTCACACTGACAGCAGAGCTTTGGTAATGCGGCGACGAGATTGCTGTGAGCCAATCACAGTAATCACATGGCTTAAAAGGGAAGAATGGCTACTGTTTGTTTATACTAATGTGGTTCCCATATTAAAAGCGATATAGTTGTTTTATATTTATGCGGAACCCATTGTATACAGTTAGTGCCAATAGATAAAAGTTTGTGTTGATGTGAATGTGGCGCCCTTTTTAATAGGTGCCATTATTACGGTAAAACCCCTGAAAAAAAAAGCATGTTGCTAATCCAGTCAGACTTCAGTCAGAATATTTGATCTGCATACTTGTACAGGGTCTATGGCTAAATGTATTAAAGCCACAAGACAGCCAGGCAGTTTGAATTGTTTAAAAAGGAAATAAATATCTCAGCCTCCATATCCCTCTCAGTTCAGGCATGCTTTAAAGAGAGTCTGAAACCATAATAAAAATGGCTTTTTTGCTTATATATAGCAGGGGCATGTGTGCCCCTGCTAAAACGCCGCTATACCGCGGCTGAACGAGGGTCCTTTCCCCTCCAAATCCCCCCCTGCAAAATCACGACCAACTTGGTCGAATATTTTGCTACCCCTGTGCGCTTCCGTGTGAGGCGGGGCTATGAGCTGCAGCCCTGCCTCACACGCGTCTATCAGCGGCTGATCTCTGCCTCTCCCCCGCCCCTCTCAGTGAAGGAAGACTGAGAGGGGCGGGGGAGAGGCGGAGATCCGCCGCTGATAGACGCGTGTGAGGCAGGGCTGCAGCTCATAGCCCTGCCTCACACGGAAGCGCTCCCCGGGCAGCACAGGGGGGATTTGGAGGGGAAAGGACCCTCGTTTAGCCGCGGGATAGCGGCGTTTTAGCAGGGGCACACATACCCCTGCTATATATAAGCAAAAAAGCCATTTTTATTATGGCTTCAGACTCTCTTTAAGTGGGTAATCCCCCGACTTCCTCATTGTTAAATAATGCTTAAACATGCTTCACTCCTTTCTCATGTGTTCGCTCCCAAGTCGCGCTCATGTAGCAGAACGCAATGGACGTTAAGGTAAGTGCCTGTTTTTAAATTTTGGGAGGCAGGTGTGGGCGGCTCTTCCCGGCGCTTGCCACACTTGGGGGGGTTGCCTGCACCTCCCAGCCTCCCCCTCCGGGATGCCGCTGTGGTTTCCAAGCAGTGAGAGAGCTTGGGGCCCCGCGGCACCCCGGTTTTATGGGGGCATTGGGAAGCCTCCCCGTGGCACTCCTGGATAGTGCTAATGTAGCATGAACTAATTCCCGGAGGGCAACCGCTTTGCGGTATTGGTTTTAACCCTGCAAACTTTGGCATGCAAAAGCAAATGCATATTTGCATGAGCTATGTCTTGTGTGTAGCCAATTAGGCCAAATTTGCAAAGCCAGATTTGTCAGGTGTCACTTGGTTTGATGCACACATAAATTCTCTATAAAGTGATTTATTATTCTTGTATTACCTGATCAATATATCACCAAAATTAAAGCAAAAGTTAGTATGTATGTTTGGAACAGATGAAGTTTTTGTGGGCGCTGTATGTGAAGCAACCCATTGGCCTTTTCAGGCTACTACTTGTTGTAACGATCCGCTCAGCTGCCTGCGCAGGCAGGCAGCCTTTTGATCATTATTCAGGTCTGCATGCTGCAGGACTCTGGAAAGAAGACCTTCTGTCAGTTTTTGCAGCTTGTGCTTGCAGAGGAATTTGCATACGTTGTCATGCAAATTGCCTGGCCACATTCATTGGAGGCGTGTACTATAAGTACTGTGTCTTTCCCACAATGCTTTGCTGGTCATTTCCCTTCCGTGGGCTGTTCCTGATGGACACTGCTGGAGTGTCAGCCATTGCTATCTAGTATAGTTAATTCCTGGGGGTTGCTTTAGGCTCCCCTTCTAGCCCAGTCAGGTTGTATTATCTGTATTGCCTGTTCTGTCTTGTCTTGCCTGTTTGCCATTGTCCTGTCCCTATGGTGGTTGACAGGAAATGGTTCTGATCTCTGTTCTTGGAGTATAGCTGGTGCAGCGGTTGCTACCAGCTATCTCTTCTGTTCTGTCTCCTGGGATCGCGCTAGCTACTTTTTGCTAGCGCCGGGGATCCTTCTGTTCTGTCTCCTGGGATCGCGCTAGCTACTTTTTGCTAGCGCCGGGGATCCTTCTGTTCTGTCTTGTCTGTCGCGATTGCGCTGTCACCAGCGGCGGTTGATAGCGAATCGTTCTGTCTTGTTTGGATCGCACTGGCCTCTAGCGGTAGCGGCTGTGGATCCTTCTGATCTAGTTCCTGGAGTGTAAGCTGGAGCAGCGGTTGCTACCAGCTACCTCATCTGATCTGTCTTGTTTAGATCGCACTAGCCGCTAGCGTTAGCGGCTGTGGATCTTTCTGATCTGTGTTCCTGCTTGGATCACACTTGCTCTGGCGGAAGAGCGGTGGATCCTTTCTGCCTAGTTCCTGTTTTTCGTGTGTCTGTCTTGTCTGTCGCGACCGCTTGCTGAAGGCTCGGTGAGGTAACCGTTAAGCAAGCGTCGCGTCCTCTGTTTCATGTTTGTCTGTCAATGGTTAGTTAGGCGTGCTTGTCTCTGTTGTGCTTATCACGTGGAGACCGCGCATAACCGCGTGCACTGTTGCGAATGAGTGCGGTGTTCGCGGTTAGCTAGCGTTTATTATTTTCCGTATCTCCTCATTGTATTATTTGCTGTGCCTTTGCTAACCTCGTATTCTGCTCTGTTCTGCCTTGTGTCCCGTCTGGCGATCGCACCTCTCGCGATCGCGTTCCTGTTTCGTACCTGCTGTTGTGTGTGCGCGGTCGCGGGGTGGCGACTAGATTGGCGCACACATATACAACCTGTCCCTTTGCTCGTTCTCATTCGCAATCGCCTCTCTTGCGATTGCGTTCTGCGCTTCGTACAATTCCTGTCTGGCATCTGTGGAGGTACAGAGGATTGGTTCCTCTGCACTCCCCAGCGCCATCTGCCGACAGGAATTTTCCCTCTACGGGTGCGTAGCACCTGTTGCTGGGTGCCTGCAAATATACGTTTGTGGAGGATTTCCGCCGTGTCAGCGCCCGCGTTGTGCGCTGATCATGGAGAAGGTTCCACAAACGTTACACTTGTGTTGTAATGGACAATATGAAACATGGAGACACATAATACATGTACAAATCTACATAATTATTTATTGGACCATGATATCATACACACACACATTAAAGAAAATACATGATATCATACATACATACATACATGCATTAAAAATACAAGAGACGTTATAGTTGGCTCCATTCAATAGTTTGGCCAAAATGGTTTTATAATCCCCTACAGCACATGGTCTACTAGTTTGCTCTTCCTGTCTATAGTACAGTACATACTCCTCAGCCAAGGAAAGAATGCAATATGTACAAGCATCTCTGTTCTGAATAATAGTGTTAATCAGATCATGATTCGCACAGCCCAAATATTATCTATTTTTTTTTACACAGCTATAAATGGACTTTTCTCTAGCTAGTCTTTATTCTACTCATTTTTATTCAGTGTTGGTATTTTTCACACACAAAGCAATTACATTTTTAACAGATCTACCACCCTCCTCCATTGCCCCCCTCTTTTTGAGAGTTGTGTCAGCCCCTCAGAGATGCCAAAAGTTGCTAAATTCTTAAGAAAAGAAAAGAGCTTCTTTTATTGGCTGGGCACATGTGGATTCCATTCCAACACAAATTCTCATTTCATTTTTAAAAATTCATATGCAAAGCAAAATTTGAATGAATATCCTTCAAAGAACGAGGAGAATGGTCATGGACCATGGAGAATGTCCTGGACCTGGACCTCTGAAGAAGGTCTGTTTCAGGATAATTCCTAATGTGGACAGAAAGAAGCTGGTGTGTTGACATCACTGACATTTCTTTATCACTGTATTAAGATATTTACCTACTTAGGAGAAAACTTAGGAGAAAAAGTCGATTGGATTGAGTCCAATGTGTTTTAAGGAAAATTAGGAAGAGGCTACACATGCAGTTTTCATTGCCCGTACCTTCAAAAGACTTCTGTAACCAAACTTTCCTGTAGTCAAAGCAATGGCCATCTATAAAATCTGCTACAAAACAGAGGATGCACACAATAAATAATCAATCTTGATTAAAGGATTGTTTAGTCCAAAAGAAAATTAAAAAATGGGTGGAGCAGACATGTGAAGTGGGCTCTCCTCATGCCCACCACTCCCCCGCTCTCCTCTGGCTCCCTTTGTTACTCTGTACTGATCCTCCGAAGCTACTTCCTGGTTGGGAGGGTCTGCGAAGACTGTGCAGGCACTGCCTGGCGACACGCGTCCTTGATTGCGGGCCTGCGACAGGGATCGCTCTGTGCATGTGCACTACATAGTTGTACTAAGGTATCCTTTAAACCCTGCGACAGGGATCGCTCTGTGCATGTGCACTACATAGTTGTACTAAGGTATCCTTTAAACACGCATAGCTAATAGAAGGCCATTGGTACACTAGTGGTAATTAAATGCAAGATATTTTTCATCATGTGGTAGCGCAACTGAATATTATACACATAGCCATGTCCTAGACCCCCCAAGCATATGGACCTCAACCATTTCTTCTAATGCTGTACCAGACGCTGTGCTAACATAAACACTGAAATAAATTCCCCTGATAAGCTCATAAACTTCCTCAGCTAGAGTACACATACTGTGTATCAATACATTGCATTGAACAATATTTTTTACATGCAATGCCTTTCTTAAATAATTCTGTTCAAATAATAAAATTAAAACACGAAAATAAACAGTGTTATGAAAAGTCAAGTTTCCGATGTCTGAAGTGAAACATAATATCAGAATCCGGCAGAAGGATTCCGAGTCCTGCACGGCTGTTGTCTTCATGAACTATCTTATCTTCAGCTATTTCCATATCTAGGTACATGAGGAGAACGGCAAGGAAGTGCTTGATTTCGTTGATTGCAAAGAAACGTCCAGGACATTTAGAGCTTCCAGAACCAAATGGCATCAGAAAAGTCTTCAATTTTTTGCCCTTTTTGTAAAAAGTAGTTTTTTCCTTTCCATCTTCTACAAATCTATCAAACTTGTATTTCTGGAAGTATAAAAAAATAGTAAAATATTAATAGAAAAACAGAAAATATACAAAATATCAGTAAAAAGATATATTTATAGTGTCTGACACTTATCAATCCTCCTGTTAGTGACAGAATATCAAGACTGTCTGTGACTAAATACTAAAGGCTAAAGACTATTTAAAAAATGTACACTTATGTGGGATAAACTTAGACAAGACACAGAACATTTATATTGCACTTTTCTCCTGGCAGACTCAAAGCACCAGAGCTGCAGCCACTAGGGCACTACTACTGCCCACTAGGGCACACTCAGTGGGCAGTAGTAGGGAGCCTTGCCCAAGGTCTCCTTAATGAATAGGTGCTGGCTTACTGAACAGGAAGAACCAAGATTCAAACCCTGATGTCCTGACTCCAAGGCCCTTAACCAGTACACTAGCAGCATTCCCATCTGACTTCCTATAGATCACTAAATGTGACCATTAATACAATTTTGACTGTACAAATCTTACCAAATCTATGTAGTAGAAGTAAAATGAGTGAATATACTTTGAATGGATACTTTAGGTAGTCCCTCATATTCCATAGTCATAAGATATTTTTAGGTGTCACTTTTAGGGACTTTCAACTGAAATATATCCTCTCATCAATGGAGAGCAGAGGCATCTAATGGCAGTTCTAGTGATACTTTCTAAAACATACAGATTATGGTTACAATCTGGTTGATTAGCAGCTGCATTCAGCATCTCCACTTTTCTTTGTTCTGTTTTAATTTTTCCCCTTTAAATTGTGCCCAGTAAATGAACAATTTAGACAATGGTGAAGCAAGTTTTGTTTTCTTTAATTATCAAACTATCACAAATGGATGTCTTTAGATTTTTTTTGGAGAGGGGAGACCAGAATCCTCTGGTTCGCTTCTAAACCAAACACCTGATAAAAGTTGGTGGCTATTTTGAGGAAGAGGCAGTTTAAAAATAATAATAACAAAAAACTTTTAATTGACATAAGAGAATAACTGATTATGAAAGGCATTAGAGTGTGAACTTCCCTAAGGAACAGTTGATGACATGACTATATACAATAAGTAGAAGTACTGCAGAAGATGTTGGCGCTACATAAATACACTATACTTATAAAACATTTTGTTCAGTATCTATACCAGGGGTCTCAAACTCATTTTACCTGGGGGCCGCAGGAGGCAAAGTCAGGATGAGGCTGGGCCGCATAAGGAATTTCACAATCGCGGCGCTTTGCCGCCTCTGCCCGCCCCTCTCACTCTTCCTTCACAGAGAGGGGCGGGGAGAGGCGGCGATCCGTGTGGCGATTGACGTCAGGAGGGGCAGAGCTGAAGCTGAAAGCTCTGCCCCTTCCAGGAAATGCCGGCGGATTGCCCCCCGGGCGATTTGGAGGCTCTGCAGCCCTCGTTTAGCGGCAGGGATGCGGCGGATTACTTGGGAGCACTGAAGCGAACTATTATAAGGAAGCTTTTGCCACCGAGGGCCACAAAATATTGTATCGAGGGCCGCAAATGGCCGGCGGGCCGCGAGTTTGAGACCCCTGATCTATACAGAGATCTAACATATCTAATTCTATATCTAAATTTAAAGAGGGCTTGGATGTTTTCCCTGCATTGAAGGGCATTCACGGCTATAATTATTAGGTAAGTCCCAGGAGAGTTGATCCAGGGATTTATCTGACTGCCATCTGGAGTCAGGAAGGAATTTTTCCCTTTTAAGGCTAATTGGCCAAGGCCTTGCAAGGTTTTTCGCCTTCCACTGGATCAACTGGGATTTGTGCAGGTTTAGGATGGTGTTTGTTTTTGTTCTGGTGGTTAGACTTGATGAACAGATGTCTTTTTTCAACCAAACTATGTAATTTTTTTTAGGTTGTTTGTGGGCTCTGCTGTGCTTGGCTCCCACAATAACCTTGTGGGAGCCAAGCACAGCAGAGCCCACAAACAACCTAAAAAAAATTACATAGTTTGGTTGAAAAAAGACATCTGTTCAATTACTGTATATTAACATTTAATACAGTTCGTAGTTTGTAAATAGAGTAGGATATAGTATTATATTAGCTTGGCCTATTTTTAACATTGAGGTTAGTTTTACACATGACCATACCTTTCAACTTTTTGAGATAAATAAGAGGGACACTTAAGCCACACCCTTGTCAAACCTCTAACCACGCCTGTCACACCCCTGGTCACCATAAAGATTTCACACAAAAAATATGTTGTTTTATAATACAAACCACACTGGTCCTTTCTGTCCTGGTTCATTTTCCCCATATTTACATTTAAAAATACGAAATATATCAATTTAAAGGATTGGAGTAAAGTTTAGAGTCAATTACATACATTTTTTCAATAGAAAAATACATATATCTCCATAGATCGTTAAATAAGTCCTGAAAGAGGTACAAATGAGAAAGAAAGACGGACAGAAGGATTGGGTTCCCAAAGAGGGACTGTCACGTCAATAGAGGGACAGTTGGGAGCTATGCGTCAAAATGTGAAAGATCAGAGGTGAATATCATTGACAGCTATCTAGTAATGAGCACACAGCTTTACCTTACAGCATACTTATTACCTACAGTCATTGCATAGTGAGTGAGAAAAAACATTGACACATCTAATACTGTAAACAGTCAGCACATACAACAGGGGCTCACAGGCCTGCCATTTACACGCAGTGAGCAGAAAAGAGATTTACACAGATTTATTCCACAGAATTCACATTCCTCTAAGAACCTACCAGTCTCCATGTATTATATGTTTAATGCTTGGAGCCTCTGCAATTATATTTACTGAACAGCGAGCTTCTTTCCAGATCCTATCATATGTATGTCTTTTTACTTAAACTATAGGTGATGTTTAGTAATCACTGATTTCGAATAAAGTGGAGCTAGGTTTATTTACAAGATACAGCAGCTGTACATCAAGCCATGCTTTGCTTTGCATCCAGTACACACAGACTGAAATGCAGGAAAATGAATAAACAAGTCTGGAACAGTATAGATAGATTGCATGCAATCATGCAGTATTACAGCAGTATATCACAGTGCTATCTACAGGCCATACGTATGAACACCACGCTTTATACATTTTTATACATTATAGCATACATGTCATACTCTGGCCCGTGGGCCTAATCTGGCCCTTGAGCCATCAGATTTGGCCCTCAGGTGGATTCCCCACTTTGCATTATGTTTGGCCAACTCTAGACCACCAGAGAAACTGCACTGGAGGGTAAGCCCTAGATCACCAGGGAAGCCATAAGAGAAGGTGGGGAAGCACTAGATACCAGGGAACTGTATAGGAGAAGGGGGGCCATGATACACTAGGAAACTGTAGAGGGGAGGATGGACCACTTAGCACCAGGGAACTGTATAGGGGATGGAGGAAGGCCACTAGACACCATGGAACTGTATAGAGAATGGAGGGGCTATTAGACACCATGGAGCTTTATAAGGGAGAGAGGTGGCCACTAGACATTGAGGTTGGCCCCTGACTTGGTCCCAGAGCTCAATTTCAGCCCACTTTGGATTTGAGTTTGACACCCCTGTCTTATAGACTTCAATGCATTTGTGTTAAAATTATGCGAAATTACATGGAATCAAGAAAATTATGCCTACTACCTATGTTGGGGGAACTATACCTGCTACCTATACTGGGAGCACCTATACCTAATACCTATACTGGCTGCATCTCTACCTGGCTACCTGTATTGGCAGCACCTATACCTGGCTATCTGTATTGGTGGCACCTATACCTGGCTACCTGTATTGGTGGCACCGATACCTGGCTACCTATACTGGCTGCACCTATACCAGGCTACCTGGACTGGGGCACCTATTCCTGGCTACCTATACTGGCTACCTGCACTGGCGCACCTATTCCAGGCTACCTATACTGGCTGCACCTATATCTGGCTACCTGTACTGGCGCACCTGTTCCAGGCCAGGAAAAGTGGGATACCAATACATATCTGGTATCGTTGGATTCAGCAATATCAGGGCTTTTATAAACAGCAACATTTTTGTCAGAAAATAAAACTATTCTTTGAAAAAAAAATAACAGAAAAATATTTTATTTTTTATTTCACTTTTTTTTAACATATGTAACTCAAAATGTTGTCCAGAAAAAGAACAAAATTGTTTTTGTGTTCAAACCCAATTCATTACGGAAAAAAGAATATTTAATGTGTCTTAGGTCATGTAGCTTGTCAAAAACACTACGTTAACTGAGTGCAAAATGTCTAAAAACTGCTTGGCATTAGATGTTCGCGTTTAGGATAAATTGGCTGGCAGTGAAAGGGTTAAAGCCTGCACCCACTAGCATTCTTCCTGGTGCAGCAGCTAGTGATGGGAATTCCGGCTCTTCTCAGAGAATCGGCTCTTCTGAAACGGCTCCCATTAAAGAGCCGGCTCTTACGGCTCTGAATCGGCTCTGAATCGGCTCTTCATTAAATATCACTAGACACCACTCAGAATCGGAGTAAAAGCCCCGCCCCCTCTCCATGACAACTCCAGACTGCTTCTCTGACTGGGGCAATCCCTCCTGCTACTGCTCTGCTCCGCCCCATACACTCTTACAAGCTGCAAGAGGAGGACTACATCTCCCACAATGCCTCAGCGCACTTTATTACAGAGCAAACCAGAGCTGTGTGGGGCGGCTGAGGCATTGGCTCTTTTAAAACTGAGAACCGGCTCTTGTCGTTCGCGAGAGCGGCTCGTTCGCGAACGACCCATCACTAGCAGCAGCAGCATTGGCCCAAACCAGCAATAGTAATGGCTATAAATCCAAGACTGGTTATAGCAATACTGAGCTGTTTTTAATCATTGGGCTGTTGTTATTCTTACAATTGAAGACTGTTGTTTTTTACAATTCTAAACAATATGCATGTTGGATATTTCTATAAGCTTTCATGATTTTTTAATGTATTCTCTTCTATTTGACCTTCTGGAGCATTCAGCCATCTGTCTTTGGAATCGACTGAAAACTTTTATGTGTTTTTGTTATCTAGTTAAAAAAAAGGAATAAAAATGTATAACTAAAAAAAAACCCAATATCAGTAAGACATTCCCAAACGACTGAAATGTTTCAGAGGATTCTGGGACATTGCCTCCTTATTTATTTTGATCCACAGGTTCTAATTCTGAGTGGAGTTGTCAGTTACACATCTCAAGGCATCTTGTAGAGTATACCCAGATGGAAAGATTCAAAGTAGGAGTCATTTAAATAAAATAATAAAATAATGTTTCAAAACAATGCCCTTTAACTTGCAGTCTGTTACTGGCGACATATACATCAACAGCGATGCATAGGCACTTGGCAAGTACACTTGGGCAGCTGTATTCTACTCCATTGGTTCTGGTTAACGGACTGCAGTTTTAAGACTATTCTAGGCTGACAGATGGTTAATAATTTAGTATACATTGCTTTTCACAGGATAAACTGCAAATATGCAGATATAGCTGATTACACAGTGCATGTATGTTAAAGGTTCATTCTAAATCATTTATGTATAACTAAAACGCTAAATGGATTACATTATTTCAGCGCATAGGAAAACACCTAGAGAAAATCACAACTTCAAGATTTCCCAGACAAAGTGTTTTGCATCAGCTGGTTTCCCCAAAATCATAATCCCAGTTAATTATGTGGCTGGAAGGACAAAGGCATCTGCATGTTAGAATTACAGGAGAACTCCATGGATTTAATTTAGAGATGTTACACAGCAAGCTCTCTCATCTAAGCATACCTGATCCCATCTGCAAATGAATAACCAACTTCTTGACCAACAGAGACAGCAGGTTAGGCTGGGGAAACTTATCTCAAGCTCATTGACAGCACTGGAGCACAGCGCTGTGTGCTTTCCCCGCAGCTTTATTCACTGTACACCAATGACTGCATCTCCTCAGATCCATCTGTATAGGTTCAGAAGTTTGCAGGTGACACAACAGCAGTTGGCCTCATACAATGAGAATGAGTCTGCCTACAATGCTGGATTTATACTTTTTGCGTCCCTGGGCCAAGTATGTTGTGACTCCCCTTTCTTGTGCTGCAGTGCCCCTCCCATTCCAGCAGCCGCTTTCTTTCATGGACAGCTCCCTCGACCATCAGTTTCCTTTTTCATGTATTGCTTCCCATTTTCACTCTCCTCTTTCAGTCCCAGGTGCCCCTTGTCCTGCAGCCACCCAAGGCCCAGGCCTTTGTGGCCTTTCCAGAAATCCGACCCATGCAGGCATGTAGTGGGACAGCATTCTTCCTCATGTAGCAGCAACAACTTGAAACTTAATGCTCTTAAGACCATCTGGATGATAATAGACTTTAAGAGAACTCTTCCCAGCACTTCCCCCTAATCATAAATGGATCTACAGTGACCCAAGTAAAGTCATTCAAATTTCTTGGGTCCATAATCTCCAACAACTTAAAATGGGATAAAAATACTGTCATCATTATCAAGAAAGAGAAACAAAGGATGCGCCGTCTACGGCAGCTGCAAAAGTTTGGCCCACCACAAAACCGAATGGTGCAGTTCTATACTAGGATCCTCAAATTTATCATGACATCACCTATGACTGTCTGGTTTGGCTCATGCTCCGTACAAGAAAAGGAGAGACTGCAGTGCATCATACGTTCAGCAAAAAGAATAACTGGCTGTAGCTTAGAGGGAGTTGTACCAATGGAGTCCAATGACCTACCAAAGGAGACAAAAAATAAGGCAGTGACACCAGTAGCCCCTGATAGTGTAGCACGTTAAGGCTATGGGACACTCAACAACAGTATGTGCAGAATACTCACAAGGATAGGTTGCAAGACCAGCAACCACAGTGTAACGGCTGGTGAGGAAAGCCCGTCCTCATGCGGGTTCTTTGGTCTTAGTCAATGTAGGTCACTCTCCAGGAAAAGAAAAAGGGGTGTAAGGGTTCCAAGGAACAAACATACATGGCCAACACCCCAAGTAGAGGGGGTTAGTGTGGGATATTACTGGGAGGGAGGAGGCAACCCAAGATGTGATGTGTGGAATGGATAATGTAAGCTGGATAAAACATACATAAATAGGCTTGCCTCTAAAAGAAGGGGGTAGCCCCAAAAAAGTAATACTTTTTTTCCCCTGTAGGATCTTTACACAAGCAGGTTCAGAAAAAGAGCGACCATGATTGCCTCTGACCCCTCTCATCCTGCTCACTTCATCTTCTAGCTTACAAAATCAGGAATGAGATACTGTTCAGTGGCAACAAAAACTTACAGGCATAGGAACCACTTCTTCACTGCTTAATGCAGAACCATGCCAAAACTATTAGTACTGGAAAGCGTTAACAAAGTCTCCAAGGTAAGTCTTGTGTTCCCAACTTTGTAAATGAGAATGAGAATTTCAGGTAGGCTTAACAAACAGCATACCATTTTGGTTGTACAGATTTACCAAATCTGTGTATCATAAGGGCAACAGATTGAAAATACTTTGACAGAATTGTATTGATAAGCTTTTGTGCTACATGAAAGTGGTACGATTGAACGTGCAAGATTTTATAGTGTGTGGTGAGCCTAATGCCTGGTACACTGCCTGGATCTGATTTCCAATCGTTTTTTCTGAACGATTTACCTCACTTCTGTACAAAAATGAGATCGGACCCGTTGGAAATTGTCTCTGACAAATTTGACTCTGACAGGAAAGTGCTGAAATAATCTGTCTGATCAGTTACCAAACAATCACCTGTGTCACTTGTGCGATTTTAGGTTATCTATTCTCTGTTACACACATTGTGCATTTATTTTTGTCATGTTTTTAATGTAAATAATAATGACAGATTCTCTGTAGGCAATCGACCTAGTTGACTTTCCCATAGAGATCTTCCCAATCTAAAAACCCACCCAATCTTAAAACCATTAAAACAATGCAGTTAAATAGGTGGTCAGTTATGTGTTACATTCCCCTCCCCCTCCCTCCACTATCAGATGTCAGTAAATATCATGCCAATATCATCATTGTTTCATAGAACTGGGAAGAGCTCAGTGAGAGATACAGCAGATGGTTATGTAATCTGCCTATTACAAAGGAACATTTATTAAAATCTTCTGGTGCGTCTCTCTAAAAAGGTGCTCACACAAGCGGGAATCACATTTCTGGGAATCTTTGCAATGACCATAAAGCGTTTTGGCTTGGGATGTACCCTGAAGTTTTGCTCTGTATGCGTGACTTCTATGTGCAAAACACAGCAAGTTGCAGCGAGCCCAAGCAAACAATCCTACTCTACAACAGTTCCGTCACAGTGACAGATGTATGAATCTTGATAAGCTTCTTTCTTACATTCGCTACAGATTTTGCTAGAACTGAGGTTTAATCACCTAACAGTATATTGTACAAATATACAAAAGAAAATTGGTTTACTGCCAATGGTTATATAATATATTTTTCTGTAACTACACAGTGAGATTTACACAGTTGTAACTTAGCATTGTATGAATTATCAGCTTTGAAATTAGGAGACCTAAAAATAAGCGTACATCAAATAAGGGTTGCCAGGAAAAAAGGGCTCTGGGTAAAGCTGAAATTGTAAGATACTGTCTATAACAATATTTGAATAGTTTTTTTCCTCTTTATCTAACATAGAATAATAAATAAGTTAATAACGGTAATATCATCTATAACAATGAAAGTGAAAATAGAGTTACAGTCGTGATAAGCATAGTAAAGCATTGGTAAATATTACCAATATTTTACTACAACTACACCTAGCTCTACTCTCACACAGAGCACTCTCTCTACCGATGCCTAACCCTAAGACCTCCCTGGTGGTACCTATCCCTAAGAACCCCCTGGTGGTGCCTAACCCTAAGAACCCCCTGGTGGTGCCTATCCCTAAGAACCCCCTGGTGGTGCCTAACCCCAAGACCCCCCTGGTGGTACCTAATCCTAAGACCCCCCCTGGTGTGCCTAACCCTAAAACCCCCTTCCTGACCCCTAGCACTGTAAATAAAATCAATACAAAAATCGATACATTTGTAAGATAACGTTCAAAACGATAATTTGCTATATTCTAATTCTCAAAATGAATTTCAAAACTTTTCAAAATTTTTTATCTAATCACTAATTCTCAAAATGAAAAATTTAGGTTGGAGGGGTCCAGCACCCGCTATTATTCATGCGCCCAAATGTCTTCTTTCGTGCCCAATAGCCTACATTTTGCATTAGTGCCAGTGGGGAGCCCAAGTAGTCCATCAGCCCTAGGTGCCCAAGTTTCCTGATTCCTAAAAATAATCCCCAGTAAAGGGTTGCCATCACCAGACCTGGATTAGTGCTGTGCAGTTATCAGACTCTTTTATGAGAGGGAAAGGGGGGGAATCATCTAATGTAATGAAACCATCATATTCAAAGGACCAGATTTAGTCTAGTTCTCTGGAGCTGGAAATTGTTGGAGAGTACAAGTGATCATAACACCCTGGCCTAGATTTATTAAAAACTGTAGCTAGAGTTTGCAGTCCGGGACAAAGCAATCCATAGTAAAGATTCAGGTTCCTCATACGTAGAATTAGCCAACCCCTCTATGACTAGATATAACCCAGAAGATGGTTTAAAACTAACACCCCAGATGAACATAAGTAAGTCAGGTTAAATATGTTTTGACATCCACTTGATGAGCATGCAAGGATATGATCATGATAAAGACATTTAAAATAAAAAATATGTTTAAAGTCAAATAATCCAATTTTTGGTGTAGCCTACACCCTGGCCCTGCATTGCAAGCATCCCAATGTAATCATAAAAGTTTCTGCAGCAATTAATCTAATCTCAGTCAGCTTTGCTCCTTTCTGGTACATTGCCGGGGAGAGGGAAGCTTGTTATCTCCCCTCCCACATTCCTGCTCCTCACTGATTGGCTGAGGGCAGTTCAGTGTGACACGAGGCAGAGAAGGGAAAAACAACTCAACCCTCTGCAGAAGTTGCTGAAATACGATCTATGCTGTGCTCACATCAAGCAAGCTAGATGTGAGAGTGCAGTTTCTAGTACAATACAGAGCTCAGTGGGAAGGAGGGCAGGCCAGGCCAGGCATACACCATTTCAGGCAGATGAGAAAAAAAAGAGTAAGGGAAGAAATTACATCAGGATTGGCTTCAGTCAGAGGCAGTGAAGATGGAAAATGCATGGAACTTTTTTTTTTTATTTAATATATAAAATTCACTGAAATCAAAATATGGACAGTACAATACATGTGTTATGTAAGTAGATCAAGTATTTATCTACTAATCAGTGGCATAGCAATAGGGGATGCAGAGGAAGTGACCGCACCAGAGCCCCTGGATAAGAGAGCCCCCATTTAACCGCTTTATTAGCTTTTTATTGGTGCTAAGCTGGTAATAATCACCTTTATAAGTGCTTTAACTTAGTTGTAACCATTACTAGACTGTTAATCCCTCCCTGCTTACACCCCTATGACACTGCAGCTATCCTTGACAGGTTTTGGTGCTTCACATCATATGTATATGGGGCTTGAGGGAGCCCAATCTAAAACTCGCACTAGGGCCCAGAGCTCCTAAGTTACGCCACTGCTACTAATACATGCAATTTTTTCCTGCCTGACCCTGCTGGTTTAAAGAGGAACTCCAGCCTAAAAAACATACTGTCATTAAGTTACATTAGTTATGTTAATTAAAATAGATAGGTAATATAATCTCTTACTCACACTGTTTTAAAAGAACAGGCAAATGTTTGATTTCATGATGGCAGCCATCTTTTTGGTTGAAAGGAGGTGACAGGGAGCATGAGACACAGTTCCAACTGTCCTGTGTCCTGAGCACCTCTCCCAGTTGCTAGGCAACGTGAACAACAACATAGGAAATCCCATCATGCTCTGCACAGCATCAGGGAAAAAAAGCCTGGGCTTTTTTTCTTTGATGGGTGGAGCTTAGCTAAAAATGCTGCTAAAAATGATGCTTTGGTAAGAAAAACAAAGTTCTGATGCTGTGAAACTGTTAAAAAAACACCAAGCCTTTTCAGTTCTGCTGAGTGGATTTTTAGTCCGGAGGTTCACTTTAAGCTTCACGCATACTTTTCTTTGTCTGACACAGGGCTGTTTCTGGCAACAAGCCATCAAGGCAAAGCCATGAGGTGCCCTCTAGTGTACAGGGCACCAAACTACACCCTATGTATTAATGAAACTATGTTTTAAACAATATAATAATCCACAGAACAGTATATTCCAGTTTTTACACTGCCTGTGTGAAATATTGCAGCTTTCCAGTGTCCCCTGAAGTGCAAACTTTGATACTCCACTCCTCTCCCAATCAATACACCTATGCTATCCATAGAATGTGTGGATAATATGTGGGGAAAGTGGAATGTCACAGATCAGAAAAAGCCCTTTTCAGCCAAAATGACTGCTCTTGATTATTTCAGCATGAAATGTAAAATTTAAAGGTGTTTCTTAAAATCATTGCACTTGTATTCACTAACTTGCCTAGATGTTTCTGTTCCTTCAGGAAAGCCAAAAGAAATTCCCATAACTGGTTGATGCTGGTGTGTCTTCCCCAGGGGCATTTCTTGAGTAGTGTGGACAGGGCCCCAATGTAAAACTTGCATTGGGGCCCACAGCCCCTTAGCTACGCCACTGTTGCTTGAGGACACAATAGTATAACGTCTAGCCTTATAAACATGCTCTAATCGAAACAGTAATTAGTATTTAAATAAAAGTGAGGAATTTTCACCTTGACATACTGTATTTTCCTACATAGTAAATCTTTCATTTCTAATAAAGAACATATTGTTTTGTACAAGTGAGGAAATGTCTACTAGAACAGATCAGATTGTAGATCATGGTGTCTTGTTACTGCCTTTCTCATAGTTCCTCATATTTTTCTACTGGAAAATGTTGTTTAACTGACTCTAAACTTTATTCCCACCCTTAAATTGATATACTTATTATTTGTAATTGTTAATATGAAGGAAAATGAACCAAGATACAAAGAACCAGTGTGGTTTGAAATGATAAAACAACATATTTTTCTTACAAAATCTTTATGGTGTGCATGACTAGATGTGTGCCAGGGGCGTGGCTAGGGGTGTGGCTTATGTGTACGTCTTTCTGATCTCAAAAAGTTGGGAGGTATGCATTCTATTTTCCTTTGGCATTTTTGATCCCTATAGTGCAATAAAGAGATGGACCTGCTAGTAGTTCACTACTATCATGTATTTTTTTGACAGCACAGGAGTGAAACACCTCACCCTCCCTCCGTAGTGCCCCAACAATCAGAGCAGTCTTTTATTTAACATGTTATGTACTCTCACTTGGTATTTGTATGGTATGAATTAGTTTCACGCTAACAATAATGATTGTAAAGATAATGAAGAATTAGACAAAAAAAAAAAAAACACGTAGAAGGAGGAAGAGGACAATCAATATCAATATTTTAATGAAATGATGTCAATTTTGCATCCTGTGCTGAGGTCGAAGAGTGATGGAAACTGTTAAATGCAGCAGGTGTTGAGATAAATATGTGCTAAGTACCAGATGTAAAGCTGCTCTGCGCCTCATGAGTCACAGGTAGCTAAAAATGTGTTTTCCGAGCCCCTGCTTGGGGACCACTGCTGTACAATACATTTGTGAATGTTTATAAACACTCTGTAGGTGTCTATACAGGTCACTGGACCCAGCAGTCAAGAATGATAAATTACCAGTCACTGTAAGAAGATAACTATCTGTGTAGCCCTTATCTCAAAGTCTATGATACATATATTAGCACTAGTCCTTCTAGTGTTTTTATAAAAGGATCAATTGCCTATTTTGGAGAAGCAGACTTCCACTATTAGGGAAATCTACTGAAAAGGAATGAAAGTAAAATTTTGGTAGCTAAGGCTAGGCAGCCTCCCTCCCCCTTATGAATAGGAAGTCTGTAGCCTACAAAAATTGGCTTCACAGACACCAAAGACAATTTGATAAATTAGATACAAAAGATACAAAGAAAGTCTATAAGCTATATACAGTATGTATTATTACCAGGCCAGATACATCTCACTGGCTCAAAACTTACTCAACTCACAGAACAAATTCTTCCTATAAATCTTTAGAGACGTACAGTTTGTAGCCTGTTATACTGTCTGTGTGAAGCCTAGAACATTCCAGGTTGGAATATTGTCCTGGAAATCCAGAAGAGTTACAACAATTAATACAGACCAAATCAAAACCATTATATAAACTGTGCCTGCCATTCCTTGCTAGGATATTATGGCAACCTTAGTATGTTAATCAGCAGTGCCCATTTAGGAGTTAAAATTACCATTGATCCCTGTCTTAATGGAGACAGTAGTAGTGGTAGTGGGGGTGGGTGGGGGGGGGGGGGTCATGGTGGCTACACTTGTTTTATGATATGTAGAAGTAGCCTTAAAGGAATACTATCAAAGTTGTACTAATTTCTGGCAACAGCATGAATCAATATGCCAACAACAGTAAGAATGAACACAGTATATGTTTCTTCTGTGCAGGTTTTATTTTTTTCTATCTGCCTTACCGACGGCGTCCCCTTAAGAAACTAACGGCGATGGATAATGGACGAGCTCATTATTGAGGTGATTCTTCTTTTTGAGTGTGGCACTGCAGTAGAATCTCCTATTGTGAGGCTCCCCCACACCAGAGCGTGTTATACAGTGCGTGCCCCACCAAACTAAGGTGCTATGAAGAACGAGAGACAACCGCTCTCGCTCCTAATCTGCACCTCATGAAAGTAACTTCCATGTGCAAGGAGCCTCTGCTTCATTGGCTGTTTGCCATTGCTAAGCAACGGCAAACGAATGAGCTGGAGGAGGGCGCGTCATTGCTCCGAAAGGAGCCGAAGAGGAGGACTTTATTAGAATTTAAATGTGGGCGGTAGGCAGGGGGCGGGCACAGCAGCAAGTAGTCTCTGTGGAGAGGATTCCACAGGCTACTGTGAGGAGAATGCGGCCAGCAGATTACTGAAGGGGATTTTGACACGCCCTCCTTCGGCTTCATATTTGTCTCCTTTCGGAGCAATGACGCGCCCTCCTCCGGCTCATTCGTTTGCCATTGCTTGGCAACAGCAAACAACCAATGAAGAAGAGGCTCCTCGCACATGGAAGTTACTTTCACAATGAGGGACAGATTAGGAGCGAGAGCGGTTGTCTCTCGCTCTTCATAGCACCTTAGTTCGGCGGCACACGCGCTGTATAACGCGCTCTGGTGTGGGGGAGCCACACAATAGGAGATTCTACTGCCACACTCAAAAAGAGGAATCACCTCAATAATGAGCTTGTCCATTATCCATCGCCATCAGTTTCTTAAGGGGACACCATCGGTAAGGTAGATAGAAAAACAACAACACTGCACAGAAGAAACATATACTGTGTTCATTCTTACTGTTGTTGGCATATTGATTCATGCTGTTGCCAGAAATTAGTAAAACTTTGATAGTATTTCTTTAATGCAGAGGCCAGAGCCTACACAGTAGCTTATTTCCAATCAGGTTTCATGGACTTCAAGGACCTACTGAGGCTAAATGGTGTCTTGTTTTACAAAACAAATAGCGTAGGTAAGAAAGGAATGCTTCGGAACATACTGCATTACCAGCCTGCATACAGTATTACACCGCCCCTTGCTCCGAGATCACTCTCTGGTAGGCTGCCTCAACAGCCTTTTACGCAGATCCTTGATAGTAGTCAGATTCTCTGCACTGCCATTGTTCAAAAGCTACTACTTACACTTTGCAATCTACAATGACTCAAGTGTCTTCCAATACAAGTTTAATTTTCAGTTGCTGGGTACTCAGAGTATTAATCATTGAGGCTGGGTTCACACTTACTACATGCGAGAATCGCACAACTCATTTTTTTGCACACACTTACTTTTTTATGTCACTGTCACCTAGGCATTTTTGCAAGCAATTTTGTAAGGGTTTTCGTTTTGCAATTTTTTTCGTTTTGCACGTGTGCAACTGAATGTCTTTTAAAGCAAATTTGCTTGAAAAACGCTCACAAAATTGCTGTTCAAAGCACTTTTAAAGTGATTTGCGATTTTTTCTAAACCGTGCATTGAAGTACAATTGCCCACAAAATGGTGCCGTGTTTGCGATAGGAAAAAAAAAAAAAAGATGTAAGAACATTCACATAGGATTTCATTACACAAGCGTTTTTACGGCAATTTTAGAATCGCTAGCAATTAAAAAAAACTCATTTGCATACTATTTTGGCTGCTGCCATTCAGTATGTGGTTTGCAAAGAAAGAAAAAAAACAAACCCTTAGAATCCTCCAGGAAATGATGGACTAGTTCAAAACCATTCAGGTCTGCCGGGTGATGTGACAGCAATTTAGGATTTTTTTTCTTTAAAGGTTATTATGCTGATGCTTATCGTTTCGAGCAGAGAGGAGGTTCTGAGTTCAGGTCCGCTTTAACCCCTGCATATTATGGCACCAAACTGAAGCATTTCGTTTTTCTCTGCCTTTGACATCAACTAGTTTTTAATTTACTTCATATACTAGATTACAATAGAATTATCTGATGTGATTTCTTTGAAAAAATTGTCACAAACCTGCAAGAAATTGTGAATATTTTGGAAAGAGACTGCATGTTCTTAGGGTACATAAACGCTGGTCATTACTTACAGTTTAAGCCAGCACCTATTACTTCCATAGCTATAAAATGATCTAGTGACAGAGACAGCACACATTTAGCCTCAAGTTTTTGGTATTCAGTGTGCAACTGTCAATGCTTCTGAAAGGACCAGCATTTTATTTCATTCCTCTCTCTCTCTCTCTTTATGGTATTCACTTGAAGCCATGAGGCCTTTCACCTGCAGGGCCTACAAACAGCCATGAGTGAAAGTAGGCAGATTACTTCCAGAAGAAAGAGTAGCATTAGAGAAATGAGAGCTACTGTAAGCACACTGCGCCCGGAGACCAATGACAAGCTCAGTAGGATAATTTACCTCAGGATCTTCAAACACCTCGGGGTCTCTGTGCAGCGTTGGAGGATACAGGGCCACAAAATCACCTTTCCTGAGATTCACTGTCTGGTCATCCTCCAGCTCCAGCTGAAAGTCTTCCTGGACTAAGCGAATATTCATGGATGCTGAGCACAGACGCAGGGACTCACTGATCGCGCTACCTGAGGGGAAGAGAAA
This sequence comes from Hyperolius riggenbachi, assembly GCF_040937935.1. Taxonomy (NCBI): domain Eukaryota; kingdom Metazoa; phylum Chordata; class Amphibia; order Anura; family Hyperoliidae; genus Hyperolius; species Hyperolius riggenbachi. The sequence goes on from NC_090650.1 coordinate 352,505,482, forward strand.
GCAGGACTGTGATGTTACGCTGTGCTTAGAGGATATACTGCAATTGCTTAGAGAGGCCCACCGGGCTCATTAACACGAGTGCGTTCTCTGCATTAAAGCTACAAACACAGCACACAGGAAGCATTTATTCTCTGCAGGAAATCCCATAAAGATTTTCAAATCACTTTTTTATATGTGATCATAAATACATTATAATAGCGGTCAGAAGATTTGACACTGTCACAGGGCTCTAGAGATGCAATACAACATAATATTGATCTAGCTTGTGAAAGGACATTCAAAAGAACATGATAAACTGACAATATGCAGCCAGACAGTATTTTGAATACCTTATATAAAAAAAGAAGAAATCTTTTCCTGGTAACCATGACAGTATTAAAGCAAACCTTTCCTTATTGCCGATTCCAAATAAATTGAAGTGCAGCAGATTAGCTTATGACAGCATAGTATCAATGGTATTTCTTTCCCCTAGCTCAGTGATCTGCAAACTTGGCTCTCCAGCTGTTAACCAGCTGTTAAGGAACTACAAATCCCACAATGCATTGCAGGAGTCTTGACAGCCACAGTCATGATTCATAAAGGCAAATACATTGTGGGACTTGTAGTTTCTTAACAGCTGGAGAGCCAAGTTTGCAGATCACTGCCCTAGCTTATGCCTGATGTCTGCATTTTGCTTACATGGTAGTTACCATGCTGTTGGGGATGTCAGTTCTATGCCCAGAAGAGGGATAATTCACACAATTTTAGCCTGTTCAGCTAGTCAATTCAGCTTGACAGCTGACAGTTTCTGTTTTGTTTTTTTTGTAACAGTTTTTGTAATTGTAACGTATGCTGGCCGTGTACCATAAAATTTATGATAGATCAAGTAAACAATCAATATTTTTATTGCTATAAATTTTCTACCCATCCTAACATTTTATGCCGTTAGATATTAGCCAAGAGTTCACCACCAATCTTAACTAATATCAATCATGCCACTGCCTCTAGATTTTTACTGAAAGGTGCAATACAAACGAGAGTAGGATCATACACCAGGCAACCTAAGCAGGTGATTGGGGCCTAGTGGGTGTCAAGGGGGCCACTTGCCACTTTCTTTGACCTCTCTCCACTACAGCTTACCAAAAAGGACTACAAGGGGGCCCAAAATCTACTACCTTGCCTAGGGCCCCATTACATCTTAATTCCATCTCTGATACAAACCTATGGGAACCTTGATCGCGTTACTGTCCCACCCCGCATGCTCCAGGCAGTACTCAGGATGAGATAAGGAATTGACATGCTGAAATAATGTTTATTTCTTTAATACAATGCCTGAACATTGTCCTTATTTTGTAATAGATTTTAGTTATGCTCACATAAAGGAATAGTAGATGCTTTAATCAAGGGGTGCTAATGTAAGCCGGTGTTAACCAACATAAAAAGTACAAGCGTGAAGGCTGCCATTGCTGATTTTTTATTTTTATAAGGGCCCGTTTCCACTACAGCGAATCTGCATGCGTTTTCTGCACTCAGATTCGCATAACCCATTACAGTAAATGGGCCTGTTTCCACTTTCTGTGCGGTTTGTTGTGCAGAAAAAATCTGCACAGCAGACCCATCAGAATTCGCTCACCACACATGCACGCGATTCGTCTGTAATGTAATTAATAGGAAAATCGCAAGCGGTAAAGGCTTGCGATTTTCTGTGCGTTTTCGCTTAAAACGCCATGTTTATGCTTACTGGCATTGACATGGTTAAAACCGCACGCGTTTTCGCGTGAAAAAACGCATACAACGCGTAGTGGAAACGAGCCCTAAAACATTAGTAAGGCTGGTGTGAAAATCCACAGGGTGAGACCACACTATGGGCTTGATTCGCCAAACTAGATAACTCGTTTAACAGCCACGCTTGTTTTTGTGTTTGCGCGTGATCGCAAATTTGTGCGCACAATCGCAAATTTTCAGGCAAAAACAGCTGCGTTTAGTGAATCAAGCCCTATGCATATTGTGCTGCATTACCGCATGTAAACTCACTGCTTACTATTGTAAGGACATGTTTATATCACTGTATACTATTCTAATGGACTTTTTATAGTTCTTTTGCACAATTTTAAGGAGCTGTTTGCCGTGCATGACATGTTGGATCCTTAATGACCCGAAAATGCCCAATCCCAATGTTATTATTGAGAGCCGATTGTAGTCCCTCAACAGCAACAGAACACATTGCTGGCCTGAGGGATAACAAAATGTGTGTTTACAACTCTGATGTGAAATTTCAAACTATTGCAAAATTTTATTTGCTAGTAATCATAATAAGAATTCATAATTTTGCATGTACTTAATCTCGTAAAGTATTCATCTGTTTGTAAATGCCCATCGACTTCAATGCATTTGGGGAGAATTAATTTTTGCATGCATGCCCATAAATTTTTACACCTACACCCATTAATGTGTAAATTTGTTCAAGTCACTTTAGTGAATACTGTAAATGTAATTTTGTGTAAGTTGAAAAAAATACACAAAATCAAGATGATAGGTGAAATCATAATTATGATCAATATTGTAACTGAGAAAATTATGCAAAATTTCACAAAAGCTAAATTATCTATTGTGTTCAACAGTAGTGCAGAGTATGTGCTGCGTTAGGCATGTGCTGTAACATATACATTACACCTAAGCCTCCAATAATTTTTGAGTTTAAGTTATTTTTTAAGGAGATCCTAATTTTTCCAACTTGATGCAAATTTTTTGGCCAATTTTTTCACAGCTTGAAATGAATACATTCTAAATCAGCAGGGAGCGCATCTGACTGGTTCATTTTTCCACAAGTGTGACACAAAGTCTGAACAATCAGCATCTTTTTGATCACGTCTATTTTTCAATAACCGATCCATAGCATATCAAGAGTCTGACTCCACTGGCTTTTTACTTGCAGGAGGTGTGTGATTAAAATTACTGAAGGCAAAGGATCAGCAGGGCAACTGATAGGGTTGTTCGCAAATTATCGCCAAAATCATTTTGCATTGAAAATGCTGTTTTTGTTTTTAAAAATATTTTTGTGAAAATACTGTTCCATGGTCAATGAAAAACAAAAACAAATACTGCGGAAAATGCAAATTTTCATGGAAACCACAATTTTCATGGAAACTGCAACTTTTATTTCACAAGTGTATCAACTGGGATATGTAGGGTGTACACGACGTCCACGAATGCTACAGTTAATTACGCTTTTTAAATGAAATACAGAAAAAACACTGGAAAAGATGACAAAATGTCGGAAAACTGTAAAAAAAAAACCACAGCAAACCACAAAAGAATTATAGATTTTTTTCTCAATGGCATTTTCGCTCTAGAGTTGAATATTCCATTATTTTTGCCAAAATGAACGCAAAAAAGAATATCAGCAATTTCGGTCATCATTGGTAACTGGCATATAAAAGTAGTAAAGATGTTAGCCTCCATATTCCTAAATCTTTGGTATCTGTTCATTTGTTTGTTTTCGTTTTTTTGGCAAAACCATATGACTACTAAAAGTCCCAGCAGCCCTATCGGTGCAGCAGATTTGTGTAGTGTAGCACTTGCAATAAGCATACTGTAGGTTAGGCAGTCAGTAAGTATACTGTATGGTTAGTTACGGCAATAGAATGGCTTAGGCCTCAGCCGTAATATTGCCTTCAGTGTTGTGAGTGGAGAGCTATGAGGCTTTGTAATGATTTTTACTGCTAGCCCTCATTTGTAGATAAGTTTTTGATCCTTTTAATTACCGGCGCAAGGGAGAAAAGTATTTACACACATAAACACCATGTTGTAGAATACTCTCGAAGCCGAATGTCCTTGCGTTCCCAGTGGCCTTCACCTTTTGCTCCTAGCACGACAGATTTTATGGGTAATTTCCGGCAATTTATCCTGGCAGTTTGAGAAGAAATCCCAATGGGAATGGTATGAATAATTTGCATAAATCATTGTGATTGCAGGCATATCAGCATGTAGCTGCTGTCTAAATCTTCATCTCTCTTTTTGTAATCAAACCTGACTCTTCCTCCACCAGCTGATATTGTGGCCATAATGGGCCTTGATCTCATCTAATAATGAGCTTTGAGAACAGCAGCGAGCGAATAAAGCTATTTTCACCAAAACAGCTACCGAGCCGGGAGATGATTTAGGATAATAAATAAAAGCAACACGTTCCCTAAGCAATCCGGCACTTCCTTAAACAAAAAGGTTAGGCGGTAGATTTCCAGTATACAAGAGGCATCTGAAAAAAGATAATAACAAACGCTCTTTCAGTAAAAATTAAATCTGTTGCAGCATGCATAGCAAATAAAGTGGCCTTGGATGCTTTCTCGCAGGAGGTTTTTCCTTAAGCGTGCATTTGTCTAAAGAAATGAGGCTGCGGTCAGCTCTGTGTGGCCAGCGCTGTGATTCAATGTGACGTATAGTGAGTCTGTGCATATTCTTTTGGACTGCCTTCGTTACTATAATCAGGCAGAGTCAAATCGGCTTGTTGGTGACGAAGCCAGGGAACGGCTCTGGTTCCAGAATACGGCCTACACTGCAGATAGCCACAAGGCACCTGACACGATAAATTTCAACTGGCAGAGCTCTGGCAACGAAAAACTTTACATGGTACAAATCAGTGGTCCAGCCTCCACTTTTCTGCTGTCCTAAAAATACGAAGATGATAATGCAACCGGAGTCTATGTTTAGGAATGGTAGCTGACATATGTAAAAAACGCTACTTACCAAAGAAATCCGGCTAGGGCTACACAAGAAGCAAACAAGAAAAAAAAATACAATTTTTTTTTCCTACGTAAACCAGCTACTGCTAGGAAATAGCTGGTTCACTTTTTATATCTAGGCTAATGTGGTCACATCGCATTGGTTGACATTTTTCCAGGGAGCGTGGCAGTCTGTGCCCGGCGCAGCATCGCACATGACAATTGGGTAGAGCATATCTTAGGCAGAAGTTAATCACAATAATAGAGCGCAAAGTGTGGCTTAGCAGTCACATCATAAATGACAAATCTGTTTTACCTTCCAGTACTAGTTATGCGCAGAAGACGAGCTTGGCTGTAGCTTTGAGCCATCATGCCGATAATTATTAGCTGACAACAGTAATGAGTCACATTATGATCACCGAAGGACAGAGGGACTGATTTAGGTCTGTTAACCATCAGGAAAAAAAAAAAAAAGATGCAATTGAGAAAAAAAATGAACAAAAAAAAGAGCATTGTAAGCAGTCAACAAAATGTTGAGACAATGTGCATTTAAAAAGATCACAATAAAGCTGCAGCCTTTGCTTGCACTTGTCATAGTTCAGCAGACACAGGCAAGCGCTACTAACAGACCAGCTGGGTAGCTTGGGATGCCTTCCATTCTGCACCATGAGGTACAGTAAATTATCCTGTTGCAGTGCAGCAACATCTGTTTCTGTGCTACTGCCGAACAAACAAGGCAATTTAAAAAAATACCTAGGGATACGCAGGCAGCAAAAGAACACGACCCTCGTCCCCGAGACCCCCATCTTGCACATTTCATGCTTGAAAAATAAATTAGTCGACATTATGTGTGATATTTTGCATTATTTTTATTATTAGCAGAAGTGGAAATAGCAGAGTGTTGAACTGTGTCAGCCATCCATGGAAGAGGAAGCCAGAGAACTGAAAAACATTTTCATATAATATTCAGATACTCTTTTGGGCTGACATGGCAGACATATACAGTAACTAACTACTCAAACAGCTGTCCTTCAGGACTGCATGGTGTTAACTCCTTTATACTACTGTATATTTTAGAAAAAAAGATTTAAAAAATGTCTTTATCATTGAAAAAGGAACACAGACCTTTTTAAAGGGGAACTGAACTAAGAGGTATACGGTGGCTGCCATATTTATTTCCTTTTAATCAATACCAGTTGCCTGGCAGCCCTGCTGATCCTCTGCCTCTAATACTATTAGCCATAGCCCCTGAACAAGCATGCAGCAGATCAGGAGTTTCAGACTTTAAAGTCAGATCTGACAAGACTAGCTGCATGCTTGTTTCTGGTGTTATTCAGATACTAATGCAGAGAAATAGACCAGCAGGGCTGCCAGGCAACTGGTATTGATTAAAAGAAAGTAAATATGGCAGCCTCCGTATACCTCTTACTTCAGTTCCCCTTTAAACCTCTAGAAAGACACCTATTTCTGTCTGTTTACCTGTTGGTGAGATTTCCCCTAATTCAGTAGAGTCCCAGTTATCCGGAACGCAACTAACCAACCAGCAGTCTCAAGCAACCATCCCAAATCAGCAGCAGTACTCACAGTGGTGAAGGTCAACTTCTTAGACTGTTTGTGAACTCTGCTGTGCTTGAAGACTGGGTTTCATGGCTCCTCTAAGGTAATATGCTTTCAGTTGCTGTACCTTAACATCATGGTATGTATATAGCATGGGGTATATTACTGTATTAGCTAGTCTTATTTTTAAAATTTAGTCTCAAGCAACCAAAAAGCAAACTTTCTAGCATCAGCCTATCCCCACTGGTGCCAGATACCCAAAACTCTACTCTACTTCCTTATTCTGGTGCCAACTATTGCCAAAAATACAAGTAAAGCTAATTTTGCTCATTAGCTACACAAGAACATATCCTGATAAAAGTTATTACACTTCCCCATGCACCTTAAAGAGAACCCGAGGCGGGGTTCTTACATCGCAATCCTTATACAGAGGCTGGGTCTGTCTATAGAGCCCAGCCTCTGTTGCTAGTTAGTTTCCTCCAAAGACTCCCCTGCGCGCTGTCAGACCCCATAAAACACAGCCGCGCTAGGCGGCTGTGTTTACCTCACTAACGTCAGTCTCGGCTGCTCCCCCGCCTCCTGAATTGCTCCGGTCCCCGCCTGCGTCCCTTCCCTCCAATCAGCGGGGAGGGAAGGGACGTGGGCGGGGACCGGAGCGATTCAAGAGGCGGGGGAGAGCGGAGACTGACATTAGTGAGATAAACACAGGCAGCTGCGACACGCTGCGTGTCGCCAGCGCGGCTGTGTTTTATGGGGTCTGACGGCACACAGAAGGGTCTTTGGAGGAAACTAACTAGCAACAGAGGCTGGGCTCTATAGACAGACCCAGCCTCTGTATAAGGATTGCGATGTAAGAACCCCGCCTCGGGTTCTCTTTAATAACTTTCTCTACAAATATTGTCCAAGTTTTGGCTATTCCTATCAATTTTTCTTTTTAGTAACTGCTGAGGCGAAGATACGTGATTGGATGTTGCAATGTGAACACTAACAATAATAATACAAAAATAAAGTTCCTAACCTTTTCTCATCCTTTCAAAGTTAAAAATAAATAAAATAAGAAGTTAGGCTTAAATGTTTCAGACAAATATCTAAAAACATAATGGGTCTGATCCAATTCACTTTTTCCCTAAATTTTCTTCTAAGAGATAATTTTTCATTTTTGTTTAAAATAACTATTTATCACTTTGAAAATGAAAAGTACCAAAAACTTAGATGAAAAACTACTGTCAAAATTATTCGGTATCGGTATTTTCTTGCATGGTGGTGGCTTGCAAGGCATAGTATTGATCAGCGTACCTATTACATAGCCGCTGGGAGATTTCAGTGCAGGGGAAAGCCGATAATAAACAGCTTACCCTGCTCCTGCACAGGTCCAGGCGGTGTTAATTACTATTCCCCCTCCAGGTCGCCATGGATAGTGGGGGAAAGACATAATTTGGTGTCCAGCTATTGCTGGCTGCAGAATTACAGTGTTTTTGCAGTGATTTGTGCTTTGTCTTCTGACGGCACCCAAATCACTCACTGAGCACTGCTATAGCCGTAATACCTATTATGGCCTCCGGTGGCTGCACCCAAATCTCCTGAACTGTTTTTACAGCGCTCCATTGATCAGATGTGCAATATCACCTAGGAGAAAAAGTGAATTGGATCGGGCCAAAGGGGTCTTACCTATTAGGGCACACTAACTCTACCACTGCAGATTAAAAAAATAAACAAATTAAATAAACTATTGTATCTATCTTCCTTTGGCTAAAAATGACTTTTTAAGATATTCTACAGTTTTATTTTATGTTTAAATTTACTTTTTAAGTTTTAACAGTTTTATTGTTTTAGCTCAATGACACATTCATTGAAGTATGTGAGAGCTAAAATCTATGAACTATTGACCCTTTTTATCTCTTTCCTGCTCTCAGAAGCCATTTACTGCTAGGAACATGTTTTATAGTTGGAATTTCTTATCAGTGAAGGTCACACTGTAGTCACTTCCTGTCTGAGTCAGGACTGAGTCAGCCACTTACATACCTGATGTTTAAAGAGAACCAGAGACGAAGCACCCTCATGTATTTTATTACATTTATCAGCGGGAACATGACAGTAAACACCTACCCTGCTTTTAGTTTTATTCTTCTCAGTCTAATCTATCTGTTATCAACTGTGATAAGAATCCACCGACTATTCAGTCGAGGTTTGACCTGGAATCATTATAGCTGAGTCACTCTTTTGTGGAGTCTTTTCAAGCCCAAGCCTTCCCCCTCCTGGATCAGATTTCTTGCTTTACATACTGAGAGCTCTGATGACATGGGAGGGGCTGCTGCTGCAGGAAAAATCTCTGTCTAACAGACAAGTGTGGCTGTGTGATCTGTCTGTGCAGCCAGTCATCATTATTATCTACTGTATGCAGTTTCATTACTATGAGAGACACTTCCTACAGGCAGCCACACAGCATACCAGAATATGAAGTTGAAAGCACACAGAAAGCACACAGAAGAAATGCTGCAGCTGCAGCCCTGCTGGTCTATAGTCTCATATAGCCTAGACAGCACATCCAGAACACCTCATAACCTGGAAGCAGAAAGGGATATGAGCCGGCGGCCATATTGGATATTTCCTGGAGCAATAATGGATAAAAAAACACTCAAAAAGGCACACCAGAGTGGCAAAATTATCGGGTAGAGCATTTATTCTTTACAAGCTATCAACTGATATGTTTATTTTGTGTGAATCGTTCATCTCTGGTTCCCTTTAACTCTTTCAGGCAGAGAAAAAAAAAGGAACACAGCATAGTTATTTGTGTGCTAGGCACTGTACATACCCATGTCTATCTCATCATGTCACAAGTCATCTCGGGTATCCTTTAAAAAGAATCTGTATTGAAGAAATGTTATATAAATAAACATATCAGCCTGTTCTGGGACATCTCCTAGCCCCCTTTGTCACATTTTTGCCGCTCTCCGCTGCAATATTGGCTATAAAATAACAGTTTTATAAACTGTTTTGTAAACAGTAAAGATAGCTACCGAAACAGGAAGTATACTGAGAAGAAACAGGATGTATACTGGCTTATGTTTGCATGACAAGTCTTTATTATTACACAGTGAATGCAGTCTTCAGATGTTATGTGCAAGTTTAGAAAAAGTTTTACCCTCTGCCTCTGCGTCTCTGTGCCACTGAAGTGTGACAAGAATCCTCAGACTCCTTTATAAACACAGCTGTTTCTTCTGAGTCAGGAGTAAGGGCTCTGCACTTGTGTCTGGGTAACAAATTGTCAGCATGTGACAGGCAGCTCCCTCCTCCCACAGCCTCACAGACACAGCTGAGCCTAAGAGCAGGGACCTGTCTGTGAGTGAGAAATAAACAAAGCACACAGGAGTGAGCATGGAGGGGGCGTGCATAATTTATCCCTATCACAGCAGAGGCAGCCCATTCCTCTCTGGGTTGACAAAGCTTGACAAAGAAAAGAAGATAAGATATATTACAGAGACAGTGCAACTAGAAAAGGCTGCAGTAAGCCAGAGCACATTAGAACATGTATAGGAACTTGTAGGATAGGAGAAATAAGGCTGAAAATTTTGTTACAGAGTCTCTCTAACAGTGTATCCTCTTTTTTGGAAATTATGTTTTCTTGTTTGTGGATCCCATGCATGCGCATTTTTAAAGGCAAATATGGCTGTGCTCAGCTACTAACTAAGTAAACACATTTAACAAAAGGAAAGAAAAATTTAGTTCTAAAGAAAGTTATTAACTATGTTTATTGTTTATAATATAAAATGTGTAAAACAATTACTAAAAAAACCATAGTAGTTGCTTATGTGTAATAAAATATGTTCACATTTACACATTAAAATATTAAGATACAAGTAACAAAATATTTGTAAAAGAGATGTAATTAGGTTGATTGAAGACTACCTGATCCACTGATGTTCCAGTCTGTGGAGAGAGACTTCTCTATCAGAGCATTAGTGTGCACACTTGCACATGTTAGCCTCCATCTGGACATGGCCTAAAGCACAATACTTGTTTTACTGATTTATCATAGACTATTAGTAGTGGCCACAGTTGGAATCTTAAACGACAAATGTAGTGAGAGGGACATGGGGGCTGCCATATTTATTTCTTTTTAAACAGTACCAGTTGCCTGGCAGCCCTGTTCATCTATTTGACTGCAGTAGGATCTGAATCACACCAGAAACAAGCATGCAGCTAATCTTGTCAGATCTGACAATAATGTCAGAGACACCTGGTCTGCTGCATGCTTGTTCAGGGTCTATGGCTAAAAGTATTAGAGGAAGAGGATCAGCAGGATAGCCAGGTAACTGGTATTGCTTAAACAGAAATACATATGGCAGTCTTCATATAACTCCCCCTTCAGTTGTCCTTTAAGGTTCACAGACAAAGGTGCCTTATAAGACATGCACATTTTCTGTACACCAGGGGTCATATGCAATTAACTAATAATTCAATAGTGTTAGCGCTTAAAAGGTATCCTGGAGTTATGGATGCAACACTGTCTCTGAATCCTTCCAATCACTCACGATATCTCTTCATACAGTCAACCCTCAAGTGAGGCATACATAAAAAAGGAAAGAAAAGGAACAACACATAGTGCAATACCGTCGATTACTATAAGCAATCTCCACCTTCCCGTGCAGCACATGCAGAAGTTATAAAATGCACTCACCAGATGTGGTGGCTGCTCAATCACAAACAGCAATAAGAGCCTGTTTCATACATCCACTCGATCAAACACCTTCTGCTCTGGCTGCAGTAGCTTCTGATTCTTAGGGTCACCTTCAATTGCGTATGTATAGAGAGAAACAACAAAACATAGTGCAGTATCTCAGGGCTTTATGCACCTCCACCGTCTCCCTGGTGCAAGCACAGCACTCGTGCACTTCACCCCATAAATCAACCACAATTACACAGTTGCGCTCACCAGATTCTAATGCTGCTCCATTACAAACAGCATAAGCGTTTTCTGCATATATTTCACTCCTGCAATCTTCTGTTCGCCAGCTTGTAAGCCCAATATAGCCTTAAAAACTAAACAGACGCTTCCATAGCGCAATAAAACTTTTAATAAACAGTAAAATAGTAGAATTCCACTCACATATTCCAAAATTGTAAAAGCGTGTCTCATATAAAATCCAGCGTCCTGGATCCCAGTAGCATGCCTCCTCTGTATGCCGCCCTCTAGCTCCGCCCAACGCGTTTCATCCTTAGACTCATCAGGGGCCCCTCAAAAGGCTTCGGGAGAACTCAGGGACATGAGTGCTCCCGAAGATGGGCGGCTCCATACTGCACATGCGCGAGTGCGCTCAAGCATGTGCAATACGCCCGTCTTCGGGAGTACTCGTCTTTGACCAGTTGGTTGAATACATGCAACAGGGCTGACAGCACTAGTATTGAGGGGACTGAGAGGGGAGGGAGAAGGCTCAATAGGATCCAGAGTCTACCCTCTCCATACGTTAGTATCTGTCTTTTTTTTCTCACTTTAGTCTTACTTTAACTCAACAAAATGATATATTAAAGTTTTAAGAATAATGTCCTATTTCCAGTGCACAGGTAAGTTATTTTTCCGTTCTATTGCAGATCCCATGTTAGGGTACAATGAGGATTACATTAACTAGATTGTATATTTTACAAGGGCAAGTGTGTTCATTTATTACAGTCAGTAAGGAAGCACTGCATTCTATTGACACTGCATATAGACACGTACAAGTGCTGCCCATGATTATTCATACCCCTGGCAAATTTTGACATAAAGTTACTTTTATTCAACCAGCAAGTAATTTTTTGACGGGAAATGACATAGGTGTCTCCCAAAAGATAATAAGACGATGTACAAGAGGCATTATTGTGGAGAAAATACATTTCTCAGCTTTTATTTACATTTGAACTAAAAGTGTCCAGTCCAAAATTATTCATACCCTGGTCAATAATCAATAGAAAAGCCTTTATTGGCTTTTGACAGTAATCAAACGCTTCCTATAATTGCAGACCAGGTTTTTGCATGTCTCGACAGGTAATTTTGCCCATTCAGCTTTAGCAATGAGCTCCAAATCTTTCAGGTTGGAGGGTTTTTCTTTTTGCCATCACCCTGATCTTTAGCTCCCTCCACAGATTCTCAATTAGATTCAAGTCAGGACTCTGGCTGGGTCACTCCAAAACGTTAATGTTATTGTCTGCTAACCATTTCTTCACCCCTTTTGCTGTGTGTTTTGGGTCATTATGCTGAAATGTCCACTGGTGCCCAAGCCCAAGTTTCTCTGCAGACTGCCTGATGTTGTCATTAAGAATCTTCATGTATTGCTCTTTTTTCATGGTGCCGTTTACTGTGATTAGGTTCCCTGGTCCATTGGCTGAAAAACAACCCCAAGGCATTAGGTTCCCACCACCATGTTTGACAGTAGGGATGGTGTTTTTTGGGTTGAAGGCTTCTCCTTTTTTATGTCAAATGAAGAAAACATCATTGTGACCAAACAGTTCCATTTTTGTTTCATCTGACCATAAAAAAGAAGACCAGAAGTCTTTTTCTTTGTCCAGATAAGCATTTGCAAAGGCCAAGCAAGCTATTGTGTGCCTTATCTGGAGAAGTGGCCTCCTCCTTGGTCTGCATCCGTGGAACCCAGCACTGTGCAGTCTCCGTTGGATTGTCTGCCTTAAGACATTGCCACCAACAGAGCCCAGATTCATCAGGATGGCCTTGGTGGTGATCCTTGGATTCTTGTTCACCTCTATCACTATCCACCTGGCCAACACAGGTGTCACTTTTGACTTCCGACCATGTTCTCTGAGATTTTCCACAGTGCAAAACCTCTTCTATTTCTAAATAATACTTTCCACTGTAGCCACTGGAAATTCAAAACATTTAAAAAAGACCTTGTAGCCCTTTCCTGACTTGTGAGCAGCCACAATGCGCAGCCGCAGGTCCTCACTGAGCTCCTTTGTCTTAGTCATAGCTGTCAACAAATCAACTGCAGTTGCTATTTTTTACCTGTTGAGTTGATTAAAGCAGTGCTTCCCAATTAACCAGGGTAATTAGGATGCTTTAGAACAGCTTGGACTATTTGGAAAGGTATAGAACTTTGGATTTTCCCACAGACTGTGACAGTTTGTGAAGGGTATGAATAATTTTGGACTGGACACTTTTTGCTCAACTGTAAATAAAAGCTGAGAAATGTTTTTTTCCCCCCACAATAATGCCTCTTGTACATCATCTTATTATTTTTTGGGAGACACCTATGTCATTTCCCATCAAAAAATTGCTTGCTGGTTAAATAAAAGTAACTTTAAGTCAACATTTGCAAGGGGTATGAATCATTATTGGCAGCACTGTATGTGTAGTGTGCTACTACCCTCTTTCCCCAAAAATAAGACATTCCCTGAAAGTAAGACCTAGCATGCTCGAAATATAAGCCCTACCCCAAAAGTAAGCCCTAGTGGCAGCAAGGGAAAAACGTATGGCAACTTGTGTGATTACTGGAGTTGATGCTTGAGATTTGATGGTATTTTATTTTGGATATGTCCATCAATAAAGAAGAAGTATAACGGATCAGTATCTACAGTGTGGCAACACAAGTTGCCATACTTCTTCTTCATAGGCTGAAGCTCAGGGACACAGCAGCATGGAGCTGGGGGGAAGAAGAGGATTAGGGGGAAATGGAGGACACAGGGGACAACGCGGAATGGAGCTGGGGGTAAGAGGAGAATACAGGGGGACATCGAAGGAAACCAGGAGAACATAGGGAGACATGGGACACAGGAGGACAGGGGACAGAGGCGGACACAACTACAGGAGGACACCAATGGTACAAGAGGGAAACAGGGGCACACAATAGGTAGATCCAGAAGAAGAAGAGGCAGTGCAGTGGAGAATGCAAGATGACACACATCACAATAACTAGTATGTTCATAGAAATATAAGACATCCCCTGAAAATAAGCCCTAGCACATCTTTTGGTGCAAAAATGTATATGAAACTGTATTATTTTCTGGGAAACACAGGTATGTTAGCAATAGGATAAATATTTCCCGTTTACACTATTTTGCACATACAGTAGGTTGTTTACTTGTACCCAAGTACACCATTTGAATTTTTAGGTTATATACTGAAACACACAGTCTCTGCTAGCCATTTAAGGCCAGAAACATGACATTCTGCTATTTAATCCAGTGTATTAGGTGTACACCTGGGTCTGTCCTAGCAGTCCATACATTCTGTCACCCAGTCACTAGTAGCACAGAAACAGCCTTGCTTAAAGAGACACTGAAGCGAAAAAAAAAATATGATATAATGAATTGGTTGTGTACTATGAATAATTACTAGAAGATTAGCAGCAAAGAAAATATTCTCATACTTTTATTTTCAGGTATATAGTGTTTTTTCTAACATTTCATCATTCTATAACATGTGCAGATTACACAACACTCAGCATTCAAAATGAGTCTTTCAGAGCAGTCTGTGAAGTAATGACCTCTCCTCTAGCAGAGGAAAAGTAAACAGTTCAATTACAGTTGAGATAATAAAAGTGAGATAACAGCCCTCTCCACGACTAACTTAGTCGGAGAGCTTAATAGCTTTTTTGCATAGAGATAACAACTGGAGTTTCTCAACTCTTCCTGTACTGGAAACAATTAGACTGATGTATCTGATCTTAATGTTTTATTTCTTAGCTGTACTACACATACAAATCATAATATCATAATTTTTTTTTCACTTCAGTGTCTCTTTAACTGCAGTACCTGCTGTCAATGCGAAAAAATATATATATTCAAAAATGTAATGCTTTAAATTTCTTTACATTTAATTGTGCCATACACATTGGGCCTGATCCAATTTGCTTTTCCTCCTACGTTTTCTCCAAGGAGATAATTTTCCATCTTCTGTGTAAAATAACGCTTGCTCCCTGCAATTGAAAAAGTGCCAAAAAGTAGGCCAAAAAGTACTGTCAAAATTATTCTGAGCATTTTTTTTGTTTGCTGGTGGCTTAAAAACGGCATTTTATTTATAATGTGAAAATATCACCTAGGAGAAAACTTAGAAAAAAAAATTGGTTCAGGCCCAGTGTGTGAAATTTTCCTCCTGCAGATTCCCCCATGCCATTTAATGAGGCAGAAAATGTGTCTGTAATAAGTACAAAGCAAGAGGCACAGAGTGGTCCTCTGAGACTGTGTGCTCAGGAGGACTTTGTGGGGGTTACAGAAGCACCAGATGAGTCTGCAGTGATGGATGCTTATGATGATGATACGACCTGGGAACCAAAATGGCATAGAAGAACCAGTTAGCAGAGGCTGTCCAGACACTGACACTATAGAAATGCAGCTGCACAGAGGGGAGGTAGCAATACAAGCTTTTGTGATGCGACAGTCAGAGAGTTGGAGGAAGAGGGGGTTCCAGAACTACAGCAGACAAATACAGGCAGAGTGGTTGTGCAGAGCTCTTCAGTCTGGACCTTCTTTACATGTCAAACCAGATGATGAGTGTGTGGCATTGTGCACCATTTTCAGATGACCAATGCACACATGGCGGGCTGGATCTCATTAAAGAACAATTTCACTACTTTTAAATATGTGGAAAACCGCAAAGTGAAGTGGTAAGAGTACCTAAGATTCACTGAAGAGAAACCAATTTCATTCTCTTCTGTTCCAACTTCTACACCCATCAACAATGGTTCTCAGGATGCCCCTGCAAGTCTGTTTTGGTGTAATTTAGATTGCCTTTAGGTTTTTGTATTTGTGCATTGGCACTTGTGCTCTAAACTTTTGTGGATTTAGCCACGTCCAAAGTAGTCATGCTACTGCAGCCCACTCACTGCTGGACCCCAGGAGAGCCACTCTTATTACACTGTGACACTTCTGAATCCACCGTCACCCAGCTCCACCAGCAACCTTTCCCACAACAAAACCGCTCAGATGAGGAAGTAACCATACCTCCCTACGAACCAGCCGCACATTGTGCAGGGGCCCAGGGGATTCTCGGGAGTTATGGGGAGAGACAACCTGGGGGAGGTCCAGTGATGCGGGAGGCCCAGCAGTGGTTGGAACCCTGGGGCAATTGCCCCTTTGCCTTAATGGCAGCGCCGGCTCTGTCAGTAGGTACATGGGTTTGGATGCATCATGCAGCAAATATAGAAGCATAACAGAGTATGTAATAATACAGTTTATTTCTTTGTCTTCTCTCTGAATGATATGGCCATATCAACACAGTATTGCCTCCTTAACTACTTGCCAACTGCTCCACGCCAATTGGCCCACTCCACGACGATTGTCGTGAACGGCCTTCTATGGGGCTAGCAGGAGAGCGTGCGCAGGCTCCGCCTTCAGTCTCCCAGCGGCGATCCCCGATCGGAGACTGTTAGACGGCGAAACCACCGTCTAATAATTGTGTACAGCACTGCGATCTGCAGCAGCGCTGTACTGGGGACAGCCGTGTGACACGACTGTCCCCTCCATAGGCTGGGGAGTGATTGGATGTCCTAGGCTTCAGCCTATGACAGCCGATCACGCTAATTGGCTGGCTGGGGGAGGGAGGGGGGAATAACAAAATAAATTTAAAAAATAGGCAAATTTAATAAAAAATAATAAAATGAATATTTATATAAAAAAATAAATAAACACAGGAGAGTGATCAGACCCCGCCAACAGAGAGCTCTGTTGGTGGGAAAAAAAGGGAGGGGGGGGGGGAATCACTTGTGTGCTGAGTTGTGCCGCCCTGTAGCTAGGCCTTAAAGCTGCAGTGGCCCAATTACTAAATAATAGCCTGGTCACTAGGGGGGTTTAACACCGCGGTCCACAAGAGGTTAAACTATATTTTCTACTCTGCACATTCCATTTATTATAATGTGTTGTTTAAACACACTGAAATTTCTCAGTTGGCATTCCACATAATCTTTTGTTTGCCCTTTTTTTTCTATCCACGGTAGTTTGTTTCCAATGACTAGACTTAAACGTTTCAATGTTCGTATAAATAGTCAGCCTTAAAACACTATTTGCTATACTTAGCTTACATGCCTTCAAGCATTTGTCTTCCAATTTCCACTGAATAAATGCGTACTAATGAGAAACAGAGCAAGCTGCTGAGGCAGAGCTGGGTGACTTGAGTCTGGCCTGCCACCAGCTTGTGATAGGCAGGCAAATTGAGTTAAAATGAAAAGTCCTGTCAGCTGAAATGCAACACAGTAGCCAAACAACAAGCTGTCAATCACCCAATCAAAACAAGGGACTGCAGGTAATAAAAGGTCGCTCGCTTCATTAGTAGATTTGGCTTTTGTCGGCAAGTTAATTTTAATTAACCGGGATGTAAAACTGTAAATATCACAGACAACATGCATTTGACGATAGAAGTGTATACTGTAACGAACACCTCCTACATGAATTATCACTTCCCAGTTATCTTGTCTTTTTTAATAAGTATCGGTAGGTAAAATGTTTTTGCTCTGTAAAAGCTGCAGTGTTACATCTTTACCCTCTTCATTCCTAATGTCAGCTGGGTGTAATTATTTCTAGAAGTCCCACATTCCTCAAAGAGAAACTTTCGCAATAAGGGGAAAAAACTAAATCAATAAATTGCAGAGTGAGAAGATAAAAAACAGAAGAGAGATAAAGAAATGATTGATATTCGCCATGGAATTTGTTCATGTTGTTTGACCCACAAAGAGCCTGCATGTAATCATCTTTACTTCTGGCAAACATGAAAAAAACTAGACCGCACTAACTGCCATTATCTATAAACACACCCACTAACAATGAGATAGGCTAAAAGGTTAGTTTTTTTATAGCTATGCATATGCACAGAGGGAGAAACTGGTTGCTTGGCAGTTGGAAACAACTGTTATTTCCCACAATGCAACAAGGTTCACAGCCAGGAAACTGTCAGGACTTAGGTCCTGACATCACACTGTGGGAGGGGTTTCACCCCAATATCAGCCATACAGACTCCCTTGATAATCTATTCAAGAAAAGGTAAAGATTTCTCATGGAAAAGGGGGTACTGATTGTGATGAAGTTCAATTACTGGTTAAAGTTTCTCTTTAATTGAAATTCCTGCTGGTGGACTACAGAGAAAGCATGGCGGTGCACGTGCGTATTCTAAACATCACTGGCTCACTTTGCTGCTGCTCACATCCCCGGTGGCATTAAATACTATTCCCCCTCAGATCGTCCAGACCCCTGAATTACTCTTGTGTGGGGCGTGCATCAAAGCACTAGTGCTATGACAGTGCCCAGCTTTGGTGCTGAGTGTCGGGTACTGAAATAACCTGCTTTGGGCAGTGTAACTTAACTTGCTGGGAATTAATAAGTATGTCTCTCTCCCTGGCAATATGACTGACTGGGAAATCTCTTGGGGCTGAAAGAAACCCCAGGTAAATAAAACTTTATATTTAGCATTCACTTCTGATATCCTTTAAGCAACCTCTGCACTGGTGGCACCACAATCCCCCTGCTGAACCATCCTTAGGAGATGGTCCTTGCACTTGCTGAACTTTCTTGGGTGCCCTGAAGACTTCTTCACAGCACTTAAAGAGACTCCGTAACAAAAATTGCATCCTGTTTTTTATCATCCTACAAGTTCCAAAAGCTATTCTAATGTGTTCTGGCTTACTGCAGCACTTTCTGCTATCACAGTCGCTGTAATAAATCAACTTATCTCTCTCTTGTCAGACTTGTCAGAGAGTGTCTGGAAGGCTGCCAAGTTCTTCAGTGTTGTGGTTCTGTGATGCATCTCCCCCCTCCTGGCCCCTCTATGCACACTGCCTGTGTATAATGATCTCTTGAGATACAAAAGGAAGGATGTATACAGCCTGCTTGTGTATGGATGTATTTTCTATGTGTGGACATACTGTACATCAACCTACTTCCTGTTTTGGTGGCCATTTTGTTTGTTTACAAACAAACTTTTTAAAACTGTTTTTAACCACTTTTAATGCGGCGGGGAGCGGTGAAATTGTGTCAGAGGGTAATAGGAGATGTCCCCTAACACACCGGTATGTTTACTTTTGTGCGATTTTAACAATACAGATTCTCTTTAAACCTTTCTCCTTGAAGTTCTTGATGATCCAATAAATGGTTGATTTAGGTCTTAATAGCAGCAATATCCTTGCTTATGAAGTCCTTTCTATGCAATGTAATGCTGTATGCGTGTGTTCCTTTGCAGGTAACCATGGTTGACAACGGAAGAACAATGATTTTAAAGAGAATCTGTATTGTTAAAATCGCACAAAAGTAAACATACTAGTGCGTTAGGAGACATCTCCTATTACCCTCTGTCACAATTTCGCCGCTCCTCGCCGCATTAAAAGTGGTTAAAAACAGTTTTAAAAAGTTTGTTTATAAACAAACAAAATGGCCACCAGAACAGGAAGTAGGTTGATGTACAGTATGTCCACACATAGAAAATACATCCATACACAAGCAGGCTGTATACAGCCTTCCTTTTGTATCTCAAGAGATCATTTGTGTGTTTCTTTCCTCCTGCATCTCTCATGCACTGAAGTTTTAGGCTGCTCGTTTCTTCCTGCAAACAGCTTTGCCGTTGTGTGTAATTCTTCAGTATGTGAAAGCCCAGCCAGCTCAGAGGATGATTTATCCAGCTTGTAAAAGATAAGAGAGAAGAGAGAAGCTGCCCTAATCTAAATAACACACAGGCAGTGTGCAGAGAGGGGCCTGGAAGGGGGAGTTCATAGCAGAACCACAACACTGAAGAACTTGGCAGCCTTCCAGACACAGGCCGACAAGTCTGACAGGGGAAGGATACATTGATTTATTACAGAGACTGTGATAGTAGAAAGTGCTGCAGTAAGCCAGAACACATTAGAATAGCTTTTGGAACTTGTAGGATGATAAAAAACAGGATGCAATTTTTGTTACGGAGTCTCTTTAAGCATCACCCTTCTTTTACAGCATCCAGGGCCATATGCAATTCACTTATTCTCCTGAGTTTTCTCCTAGGTGAGATTTTCATAACTTGTAATAAAATGCCATTTAAGCCACCAGCAAGCTAGAAAACACTCAAAATAAAAAAAAACACCATTTTTACCAACTTTTGGGTACTCTTTCAATTGTAAAATGCTAAAAGTTAGTTTAAAGAGAAGATATAAGTCATCTCCTAGCAGATAACACAGGTAAAAAAGTTAACTGCATATGGGCCCCAGAGTCTGCTATTCTAACTCTATCAGCATGACAGAATTATCTCAGACCTTGTGCTCATCAACACTGTCACCTGTATTAACGAGAAGATAACTGAAATGTTTTCAGGAGGTCCTTTTGTGGCACGGCTGAAATGCAGTGCAAATAGGTTTTGGGGGGATTAAGTTCATTTTCATGACTAAGTCCCTCTTAGTCATGAAAATGAACTTAATCCCCCCAAAACCCATTTGCACTGCATTTCAGTCGTGCCACAAAAGGACCTCCTGAAAACATTTCAGTTCATCCAATTTGCAATTCATGCAATTCATCCAATCACTCTTCATAACATTTTGGAATATTTGTGCTACTCTCAAAACTTTTGACCTTGGCCATAGGTAAAGAACAAGGAATAAATCCGGCTTTGCTGCTCCCTGCACTGCTTCAACATTCCTCTTATGTAAACAATGCCATCTCAGAGATATCTACATTGAAAATGTAAATGTTCTGCTTCAGAAAAAGTGTGTAAAATTGTTTATACAGTGGCTACAAACCCTTTATAACAATTACAGGAAGGGTTTATTACGTGTTTTCTGTTAGTTTGGGCTGGTGAGGATGTACAGTGGGATCCGAAAGTTTGGACAACCTTGTTAATTTTCATGATTTTCCTGTATTAATCATTGGTTGTTACGATAAAAAATGTCAGTTAAACATATCATATAGAAGACACACACAGTGATAATTGAGAAGTGAAATGAAGTTTATTGGATTTACAGAAAGTGTGCAATAATTGTTTAAATAAAATTAGGCAAGTGCATAAATTTGGGCACTGTTGTCATTTTATTGATTCCAAAACCTTTAGAACTAATTATTGGAAGTCAAATTGACTTGGTAAGCTCAGTGACCCCTGACCTACATACACAGGTGAATCCAATTATGAGTATTTAAGGGGGTCAATTGCAAGTTTCCCTCTTCTTTTAATTATCTCTGAAGAGTAGCTACATGGGGGTCTCAAAAAAACTCTCAAATGACAGAAAGTATACATAAAGCTGTCTAAGAGATTTCAGCTGTCTGTTTCCACAGTTTGAGGAAATGCAAGACCACAGGCTAAGTTCAAGTTAAGGCTTGAAGTGGCAGACCAAGAAAAATCTTGGATAGACAAAAGCGACGAATGGTGAGAACAGTCAGAAACAACCCACAGACCAGCACTAAAGACCTTCAGCATCATCTTACTGCAGATGGAGTCACTGTGCATTGTTCAACCATTCGGCACACTTTGCACAACGAGATGCTGTATGCAAGAGTGATGCAGAGGAAGCCTTTCCTCCACACACAGCACAAACTGAGCTACTTGAGGTATGCTAAAGTACATTTGGACAAGCCAGATTTATTTTGGAATAAGATGCTGTGGACTGATGAAACTAAAATTGAGTTATTTGGGCATAACAAGAGGCGTTATGCATGGAGGAAAAACAACACACCATTCCAAGAAAAACACCTGCTACCTACAGTAAAATATGGTGGTGGTTCCATCATGCTGTGGGACTGTGTGGCCAGTGCAGGGACTAGGAATCTTGTCAAAGTTGAGGGACGCATGGATTCCACTCAGCATCAGCAGATTCTGGGGACCAATGTCCAGGAATCAGTGACAAAGCTAAAGCCGTGCAAGGGCTGGATCTTTCAAAAAGACAACGACCCTAAACACTGCTCACAATCCACTAAGGCATTCATGCAGAGGAACAAGTTCAATGTTCTGAAATGGCCATCCCAGTCCCCAGACCTGAATATACTTGAAAATCTGTGGTGTGAGTTAAAGAGAGCTGTCCATGCTCGGAAGCCATCAAACCTGAATGAACAAGAGATGTTTTGTAAAAAGGAATGGTCCAAAATATCTTCAACCAGAATCCAGACTCTCATTGGAACCTACAGGAAGCGTTTAGAGGCTGTAATTTCTGCAAAAGGAGGATCTACTAAATATTGATTTCATTTCTTTTTTGTGGTGCCCAAATTTATGCACTTGCCTAATTTTGTTTAAACAATTATTGCACACTTTCTGTAAAGCTAATAAACTTCATTTCACTTCTCAAATATCACTGTGTGTGTCTCCTATATGATATATTTAACTGACATTTTTTATCGTAACCACCAACGATTTATACAGGAAAATCATGACAATTAACAAGGTTGCCCAAACTTTCGCACCCCACTGTATCTGGCCTGGTAATAATGTGCGTATCCTTTCTAGACTTATTTTGAGAAATAAAACAATTTCTGTATTAAACCTTTTATTTGTTATTAATGGCTGCAGAACTGATACATATAGGCTAGTCAGAAGATTAGAGAGGCAAAAAGTGCCTTTCCTGGGACACTAAAATGGCCAGAATTACCACTGGTTTGCACAACTCGGTAACCTTGTGACCATTTGAAGGAGAGTTTAGTTTCTGTTTGTCTTTAGGCTCACTCTTCAGTTCTTACTGAAGTATAGTTATTACACTAATTTGTGTTTTCTATGCTTGGAAAAGAAAAAAAAAAGGAAGAAGCAGTTAAATTTCATGGAACATTCTGCTATTACTGCTACATTATGTCATACTTATCTGATTCATCCTACTCACAGCATTAATCATGCTAATTATGAAAACAGTTGTGGGATAACAATGAAAGCAATTACCTCTGTATCAATCACTGACGTAAAACAAACAAACAGCAAAGCACAGATGATGATTGTCTCACTTATTTTTGACAAACTCATACCAAAATAAATAAGAAAACACCTTGGGCCATATGCAATTCGAGGCGATAAGTAGTTCAAAACGTGTAAGCTTCTTATCACCTCAGGTCGCTCTGGAATAACCAGCAAATTCAATTGCAGGCTTTACTTAAGCGATGTCTGTGTGTAAAGAACATTAGTAGCTATTTGCCTGAACGATGCTCCTGTGTCCCATGTGATGCCTCACTCTCCCCGGAGATGCGTGCGCCTGCCACCCAACATCGGTTGCTAGAAGAAAAATGCTCCCTGCAATTCACCTGATGTCCACGCTGCATGCCAGGTTCTGCTGACAACAATGGCCTCAATTCACTAAGATCATGCTGGAGAAAATAAGGCAAGAGAAAACTTACCACCACACATCGATCTTGCCTTATTAAGGTGTCGAAGTTTTCACAGTGAGAGAGTTATCTTATCACTTCAGTTCCACAGCTTTTCAGTGTGCCTTGGCATTTTCAGACAGTAGCAAGGGCTTATGGGAGCTCAGTCTGGGCAGGAGGAGGGGAAGGTGTTACTAGCCAAAGATTTCAGAGGCAGAGGGGAGAGGGAGGAGGGGGAATTAGGTTTTCACAGACTGAGGGCTGGAGATGCAGATCAGCTTGCCTGTGTGTAATGATGACAAGCAGAACATGGCTGCTGTCATACCACAGGAAGAAATAATCATATTCTGTTGAAGCTGTTTGCAGCTAGATTTGCTGTGTAAACTATCTAAACTTTAGATAAGATATATAGACAATTTACTTGTTATAGTTAGTTTTTCCATCTCGGATCCGCTTTAACTTTAGAATTCTGAAGTTATTTTAAAGATTGAAGCGTTAACTTAAGATCTCACCTTAAGTTAAAGACAGAAGAGTTAACTTTAGGTCTGACTAAGGTAAAATGTTTCCTGGATACTACATGCCTTATCACCATGATGATAACTCAAGAAACGTTATTAAAGACAGGAGATAAGCTTAGTGAATTGTCCATCCTCTTCTCCTTCTAACCCTGGAACCCTGGCAAATGCATCTTTGAAGCATCCTGATTCTCATTGGACCAATGACAGTAAGTATAGGGGAACAAGAACTCTCTGGGCGATTATATCAGGGTGGTAAATGGAAATGAATAATGGTCCCATTGCCTACATTTAGAACTCGCCAGCTCTTATCGCTGATAATTACATAGGGTCCTTTCTGCCCTTATCTTGTTTGTATCTTTTCAGGAGCCCAGAAAGTCACTTTGTTGGTGTTAGTGTTCAGATTCAAGTAAAAGTCAAGTCTGCATAGATTGGTTACTTGTTTCATTCAGAATAAAAAATGCAGATATTTGTGAATAATTTGGGACCTCAAGGTGCCACCATATTCCCAATAATTTATTTAAAAAAATCCACAGCCAGGGATAAGCCATGCAGTTTGTCAGACATCTTGGTGATGGCAGGTGTCTTGCTGGATTCCATAATTACCTGGAATATGGCTACATCTACACTCGGAGGTTACACCCAATGTACACACAGGTAGGGGCATAACTACAAATCATGCCCCCCCCCCAGGATGATGGAAGCCCCTGCAATGTTCACACCCCTTTCCTTGCCTCCTACTGTTGACCCTCACAGCCTGGTGGCCTTCACTTCAAGGATCATAAAGGTTAGTTGGTGGGTGGCCCCCATAGCACAGGGCCCTTATAGCTACACCCCTGCACAAAGGGAATACAAGAAAAGCCCTACTAATTGACTAGCTATTAGAGTCTTCTGTGGTCCACTAGTCAGAGAAGATAAGTTAGCTAGGAATCTTCTGGGGTAAAATAATGAATCCTACTGCTGAGGAGAACTTAGTTAAAGCAGACCTGGGACTTGATTCACTAAACTGTGATAACTCAAATATCACACCTTATGAAAAGATATCACACCTTATCAAAGTTATCACACCTTGTCAAAGTTATCACACCTTATGAAAAGACATCACACCTTATCAAAATTATCACACCTTATCAAAGTGAACACGCCTTATCAGAGTAGAGTGGCGAGCGCTAAGAACCCGCAGGGGCTCAGGGCAGGAAGAGTGCCATTGCCAATTAGCAGGCATAAGTTCATAGCGCTTGCTATGCTACTCTAATAAGACGTGTTAACTTTGATAAGGTGTGATATCTTTTTATAAGGTGTGATCTTTGATAAGGTGTGATATTTGAGTTATCACTGTTTAGCGAATCAAGCCCCTGAAGTGAGAGGGATGTGGATTCAAACATATTCGTTTTATTCTAAACAATGCATATTGCCTGGCTATCCTGGTGATCCTCTGCCTCCAATTCTTTTAGCCTTAGACCCTGAACAGGCATGCAGCAAATCAGGTGTTTCTTACTGTAGCCTGTCTGACTGGACTAGTCATATGCTTGTTTCAGGCGTGTGATTCAGACACTACTGCAACCAAAGAGAATCAGCAGGATGCCAGGTAACTGATATTGTTTAAAAGGAAATAAATACAGTATATATGAATATTAGAACTTAGTGAAGTCAGGGATATAAGATGTTAGTGCAGGCAGGATATGTTAGGAAGGCTGATGCTGGTGTAAATTGTAAGCTCCAAAAAGCAGTGCTCTCTCTCTCCCAGGCCCAATTCAACTCACTTTTTCTCATAAGTTTTCTCCCAGGTGATATTTTCACACCTAATCAATAAAATGCCTTTTAAGCCACCAGCAAGAAAACACCCAGAATAAGTCTGACAATACTTTTTCACCTACTTTTTAGTAATTTTTCCATTGCAGAGTGATGAAAATGTATTTTGAAAACAGATGATAAAAATTATCTTCTAGGGAAAAACTTGAGTTGAATAATTGCCCCAAGTGTATTGCATTACCATGTGTGCAATTTATTCGTTGGGCTGTTCAGTGGTGTATTACCTAGCCCTCAGTGGCGTAGGTAAGGAGCTGTGGGCCCCCATGCAAGTTTTACAATGGGACCCCCCAAGCACTCTATACATAACAATTGATACGGTGCACCAAAACCTGCCAATGGCAACTACAGTGTCAGAGGTGCAAGAAGGGGATGGGAAACAGTTGGTCAATGCTTACTAATATTCAAAATATCTATAGAAGTGATTATTATGAGCACAGGACCAATAGAGAGCTAATACAGTAGTTGAGGGTGGGCCCCTCGGGGCTCCTCTGGCCCAAGGGTCCCGATGTGGTCGCTACCTCTGCAATCCCTATTGCTACGCCCCTGCTAGCCCTAGCCTTGTCTTTGCAACTGTACAGTGCATCCAGAAAGTATTTACAGATATATTCATTTCATCACAGATTCAAAATTCATTAGTGAACACTTAATGTCAATAAATAACACTATTAACATATAAACAAGATTAACCTACTAACTACTAGATGTTGTGATAAAGCTGTCTGCTCAAACGGTGAAACCTATTAACCACAAGAAATTAAAGCAATTAAACAATGTGTTCCTTGTGCTGAAATTCAGATAGTCACAAAATATTCGCAATCCATTTTTGGGTTTTGCTTTTTGCTTTCTCAGTTCTTTTACATGGCTGCTTAATCTGAGTACAGGCTTATAAAGGAAGCTGGATGTGTAGGAGCAAACCAGTCACCCTCAGGGCACTGCAGATGGCAACTGCTGGGAACTAAGTTATGAATATGCATGAGTAACTCGGCTCTGGATTAGAGGGAAAATGAGCAGGTATCACTGTGGAGTTTATCAGTGCTTGACCAAGAAGATCCAAATGAGCCAATTTACTTCCCCTACAAACAGTCTGGCCTGGATTCAAAACCTCAAGAGATGCCGCTACTGGTATCATTTCCCAATCTGTCCATTTACAGTGGTACTGAGTGGTTGTCATCTAATGTCTGTACAGAGATTTAGATTTTTATACTTTCCAACCTTTTCTTATGAAGTACTGTCTGGATTATAGCTTATAGCTGGACTCCTGCATCTGAAAGTGCAGCCATATTATGCCATAAGTCATTAGGATTTGATAAGATATGTGAACTACAAGTACTGTTCTTTTCCAGTTGCTAGTTTTGATTTCTGTTCTAAAGTCTCGTACACACGCCTGACTTAAAGCGGATCCGAGATGAAAAACTAACTATAACAAGTATCTTGTCTATATATCTTATCTAAAGTTTAGATAGTTTACACAGAAAATCTAGCTGCAAACAGCTTCAATAGTTTATGATTATTTATTCCTGTGATACGGGGGCAGCCATGTTCTGTTTGTCACAAGCTGAGGGCTGGGGATGCTATCAGCTTGCCTGTGTGTAAAGTGACAAATTCAGTCCCCTCTCCTCCTCCCTCCTCCCCTCTGCCTCTGAAATCTCTGGCTAGTAACCTCCTCCTCCTCCTGGCCAGTCTGAGCTCCCATAAGCTCTTGCTACAGTGCCAAGGCACTCTAAAAAGCTGTGGGCGAGGCTTGTTTAGTTTATAGGGAAATAGAGTTTTAAAGAAAACAAGTATTTGGCTTGATGAATGCCCTATAAACTATATGAAAGGAACACAATTATGCAATGAGTAAAAGTTCATCTTGGATCCACTTTAAGTCAACAGAGGCATCCAACCAATAATGACCCCCTCAGCCGAAAATCAGGTGTGAGTATGGCACCCGACCACCCCCGACTGCCAATCCACGAGCTATCTACCAAATGGATCTACCCAATACCCGCGATGCCGATCGCCTGCCATTCCAATTGTTCACGCTGTTCCCCCGCCTGCGTCGCTCCATCCTCCTCCCGCCCCTGCATAGTAACACAGCGTGTTGTCAGCTACACAGCTGACACGCGTGTGTGTGACCTGACCCAGCGATGTCTCCCAAGGGGATCAGGTCCAGATCCCTGACAGGCGACATCAGTTGAGCATTTAAGGGCTTCTTCACACTATGAGCATTTTGAGGTTTTTTTTTATCACTAGTGTTTTTAAAACACTTTAAAAGCGTAATGAAATGCAATGTGAGTGTTCTCACATGAGCACTGAGCTTTCTTTCCAATCACAAATGCAGGTCCTGCACCATTTTCTGATCGTTTGCGCTTCAATGCAAGGTTGTAACGATCGGTGGGCGCAGAGAGTATCTGATTACCGGTGATCTGCAGTATCGCCGGAAATACAGATATATACCAGATTATAAGTGATCTGCAGTCTCACCGATAATCCGATATACAAACTAACCTCTGTTCGCCTGAGTAGAGTGTAGTGTTTTGGTGTAACAGTAACACTAGGAGGCCTAGGCCTCAGTGCAGCAAGGAGAACTGCACGGATTCCTTCCGCAGACCTGAGCTCTCCAAGACGGGAGGAGTCAGACTGACAGTAGGAAGGAAAGTCCGAGAGTGACACTCAGGAAGAAGTGTCACTAACAGGACTGGGAACCGCCTCCAATCGTGAGGTCGGTTCTTGAGGTCGGACAAGCCAGGTCGTAAACACACAGACAGATAAAGTACAAGATCAGCAGACAAAGGCAGAGTCAAAGTACAGGCAGGGTTCGGCAACGGGGTATCAGATATATCGGGGTACAAAATCAGGAGGCAGAAACAGAGTCTAGGAGCGAGCCGGGGTTCGGCAACAGAGTATCAGAAATAACGAGGTACAAGATCAGAGTTCAGAAGGGTAGTCGAGGCAGGCAAAAGTCATAACAGATAATCACAATCAAACTAGTACTTTAGCTATCAACAGAATCTAGCTAAGTGTAGGATTACAGCTCCAGCTGGTCCCGGCACACTTGCGGATCTGACTACGGATCTGGGTGCTCCCACATGTGTGATCGCACGCCAGACAAAGAGCAAGTGAACAACCAGCAGTATATATACTCTAGGACCTTTCCAGGACCTCCCTAATTGCTGGTCCAATGGGAGCAGTGGAATTTGTCAGCTGACCCAGCTGGTCAGCCGACTCCCTTCTAACAGCTATTTAAACTCTGCCTCTGTGCTCGCGCGCGTGTAAGTCTGAATCTTGGTGGACTATCAGTCCCAGCCACACCAGTACTGTCTTGCAATGTATCCAGTGAACTGAGTGCGGGAGCCGCCTCCAATGCGGATTCCGCCGCTCTGCCTAAGCGGCATGCGGCGTTTTTTCCGCGTTGTGACGCCATGCTGGACGCGGAAACAGCCGCCTCGCCTTGAGAGACAGCGGCTTTTCCGCGTTTCATCACAAAGGTACAGTAAAATCGCAATTGCTTTAAAAGCGCTTGGAAAAGTGATTTTGTGAGCACTTCAAGAAAAATTGCATCAAAAGATATTCAGTTCCAGCTCAAAGAGTGCACTTCCTGTTTGTCTGCCCACAGAAAATCGCTAAGGGCAAAACAGAAACGCTTACAAAATCGCTTGCAAGAAACGGAAATCGCTTCACAAAATTGCTCACAAAAATGTTCCAGCGCTTGTGATTTGTAGTGTGAACTAGGCCTAACGGATTTTTCTCACTATAAAATGCACATTCACAGGAAAATGCAATGATTTTTTTATATGTGCCTCCATATAGCCAGTGGCGTTGGAATAGGGGATGTATAGGTAGCGACATGGAGTAGAGGGGCCCATCAAAGGCCCTTCTTCAACTGCTGTAATTGATCTTCATTGGTTCTATGCTGGTAATGATCACCTCTATATGTGCTTTGAATATTGGTAATCATTAACAAATTGTTCCCCTCCTCCTGCTTAGAACTCTATATCACTGCAGTTGCTTTTGGCAGATTTTGGTGCTCCATATCAATTGCTTTAAAGGGCCCAATGTAAAACTTGCACTGGGGCCCCTAGTGACTTAGCTATGCCACTGCATACACCATACATTTACAATGAATTAAGGAAGCACAGAAAACCAGACATAAATGTAGCAGTATGCATTGCATCTAAAAGCACAAGAGCTACAAAGGCTAATTATGGCAAATCGCATGCCTATGTACTTTTGCACGCACCTACTATGCACACGTGCTAAAGAGTGAACAAATAAGGATGTGTAGCATGAAAAAGCCATAAGTCCATCCTGTAGAAAGAGCTAATGTGATTCCTGGTGGCAGTGGCGTAGCTAGGGTATTTGACACCCGGTGCTGATAATTTACCGACACCCCAAAGCCCCCCCCCCTCCCCCCCCAGCATGACCCCCTCACGCTGCGACCCAGCGTGAGGTCCCGGCAGAGGCAGAGAGTGTCGGGTGCGCAGGGCAGTTTCTAGGCTAAATTGCACCCAGGGCGAGGGTGTAAAAATTGTGCCCCCCCAAGGAGCCAGGTTTAGGTGCCCGCAATATAGGTTAGCCAGGTCTAGTTGCACCGAGTATAGGTAGCCAGATATAGGTTCCCGCAGTAAAGGTAGCCAGTATAATTGCCCCCAGTACAGGTTAGATAGGTAGGTGACCCGAGTATAGGGTAGGTAGGTAGGTTAGCTAGGTAGGTGCCACCACTATAGGCTAGATAGGTAGGAACACCCAGTATAGGTTCACTAGGTAAGTGGCCACAGTATAGGTTAGATAGGTAGGTACCCCCGATATAGGTTAGATAGGTGGGTAGGAACCCCCAGTGTAGGTTAGATATCATGGCGCCCTCATCACCCCTGCTCTGCCGATTTTTTCACCACCACCCCCCCCCCCCCCCCCCCCCTTATGATGCTTATGCCTGGTGGTCGTCAATGCCTCCAAGTATCTAAGTGAGAGAGACCAGGAGCCCAATGGTGCAGTATCGTTTGTACAAATTCGTATAATAATAAGTAAGTATTATACTCACAAGGATGATTGGTCACATTCCTTGGATATACTGGGAACACTAGGGTTTACAATAGTGGACCCCTTTGGGTTATGGCTAGTCTAAAAACACTGTTGGAGCATTAACTTTGAGTGTTAAAGAGGCGCTTACGTCTGTGGTACACTGCTGCTAAAGGCACTTTTGTATTGACCTGAGGAAGCGGGCCAGCACCTGTGAAACGTATTGTCTTATGTGCATGATCTTAGCGTTGATTCACACTATGAGAGTTTTTTAAACGCCAGAAATTTTAAAAGCCCTTGCTAATGCAATCCTATGGGGGATTTTTACAAAATCACATCGCTCCAGTGAGAACATAGGAAAACATTAGCAAGAGCTTTTAAAATCACAAGTGCTTAGAAAAGCTCCTGTAGTGTGAACGAGCACTTATAAAACTTATACTTACCTTTGTGGTTTGTCATCTAAGGAGGTAAAATCCATTTACTCCTAACATATATTCATTCGTATAAGAAGTATAGGGTGCCTCTAACAGTGTTTTAGGTAAGTCCATCCTATAATAGTTTTCGAGCTTTACTAAGTCTTTCAGATGGACAGCAGAATATGCAGTTGTTGGGCAGTTACGCCTTCTGTGTGCCAGCCACAAATGCCTTTCAGCTACAATTTAATACACCTGTATGACAGTGCTTGCAACCATATGTGTGTTAGCATTTGACACACAGTGGGGTTACCCAGTGGCAAGAAAGCATCATGTCAAGTTTGAGTTGTGAATTCACCATCCTCAGTCTCCCATGTGAAAAGGCCTAATATAAGTGTTTGTTCAGCTTCCTATTCTCAGATACAAGTTGCTGCTAAGCATATACTGGTCCATTTCCTGTGAATGACCTTGGTTTCTTTTTTTATCTCATCCTGTCCTGACCTTGGCTTATTACCTGACCACATACAGTCTGCTGCCTCTCCTAATCCTTGGCTTGTCCCCCTCCACGCCCCATCTTCACAAATTGGTACTTAGCATTGGTTCTGCCTGCCATTAGCCTCTGATGACTCACGAGACAATCCCATTTACCAAGTAACATAACACTTGAAGCATTTGCTTTCTTTTTTACTAGTTCCTGTGTTATAATAACTGGTTCAACAGAATAATGGCTTTATTTAAGGGAAGGTCCGAGGTGCTTAAAAATCAAAAATCTACTTACCTGGGCTTCCTCCAGCCCCTGGCAGCTGTCCTGTGCCCTCGTCGCAGCTCCCCTCCCCGCTTGTGGCCCGCGGTCCCTCTGGTGCAAGATGTCTACTGCGCTCCAGCGTGAGGCTCATGGAGTCACACTGACATCATCCGGACTGTACTGCGCAGACGCAGTAGTTCTGCTGATTATGTCAGTGCAACTGTGAGAGCCGCACACTGGAGCGCAGTAGACATCTTGCACCAGAGGGGACCCCGGGCCACAAGCGGGGAGGGGAGCTGCGACGAGGGCACAGGACAGCTGCCAGGGGCTGGAGGAAGCCTCAGGTAAGTAGATTTTTGATTTTTAAACACCTTGGACAATCCCTTTAAGTCACATGTGTCGAACTCCAGGCCTGGAGGGCCAGATCCATGCCAGTGTTTAGGATGCACTGAGAAGGAGGAATGTGTTCTACCTGATAGACCACACCTTTCCTGATTCAGACCGATCAATTAATTTGAGCTGTGTCAAAAATGTGTGAGGACCTCGGCCCTCGTAGGACCGGTTTGACATACCTGCTTTAAGTGTAAGTGCATTTAAATAAAAATAATCTCAAACTCCTTGCAGTTTGCAAAATCTTACTCATGGGTATTTTTTGTCAAATTCTATAAAACAGACCTAAAGGTACAACCTGGTACACAAATTATGATTGGCCAATTACTGACCAATTTTACCACTTTCATGCAGCAGTAGGGCCAACAGATATTGGGCTTAATCCAATTACCTTTTTCTTCTAGGTAATATTTTCCCATTGTATTAATAACATGCATTTTAAGCCACCAGCAAACAAGACAATACTCAGAATAAGTTTGACAGCATTTGTTCACCTAATCTTTGGTTCTTTTTGAAATGCAGAGGGCTGAAAAGTTATTTTTAAGGACAGCTGAAATGAGAGGGATATCAAGGCTGCCATATGTATTTCCTTTTAAGCAATGCCAGTTGCCTGGCTGCCCTACTGATCCTCTGCCTCTAATACTTTTAGCCATATACCTTGAACAAACATGCAGCAGATCAGCTGTTTCTGACCTTATTGTCAGATCTGACAAGATTATCTGCATGCTTGTTTCAGGTGTGATTCAGTCACTACTACAGCCAAATAGACCAGGAGCACTGCCATGCAACTGGTATTGTTTGAAAGGAAATAAATATGCCAGCCTCCATTTACCTCTTACTTCAGTTGCCCTTTAAACAGAGATGAAAAATGATCTCCTAGGAGAAACGTAGGAGAAAAAGTGAGTTGGATCAGGTCCATTGAATACTATGAGCAGATTGCATAGGTCAGTGATGGCTAAACTTGGCACTCCAGCTGTGACAAAACTACAAATCCCATCATGCCTCTACCTCCCCGAGTTATGCTTTGAGTATTGCAATGCCTCATGGGACTTATAGTTCTACCACAGCTGGAGTGCCAAGGTTATCCATCACTGGTATAGGTGAATTCTCATACTACATGGAGGTGGTAAAATTGGTCAGTGATTGGCCAATCAAAGTTGAAAGTGTGTACCAGGCTTCATTATGCAGCTGATGACAAAGATTTTGGGCTTGCTTGGGGTCAGGGACCAATGTAACAGTTCTATGTGACCTACCAGTAGAATGGAGAATACTCTTCAAGATTGGACTGCTGACATTCAAATCCCTGCACAATCTGGGCCCTGGATACATGAAGGACTTGCTGAAGCTGCACCACACCTCTCACAACCTCAGATCAGCAAGTTCTATAAACTTGGTCACTCCCAGAGTGCACCTCAAAAAAATCTGGAGATAGAGCCTTCTGTCATGCTGCCCCTACTCATTGGAACTCCCTGCCACACCCAGTAAAGACAGCATCATCCCTGGAGCTATTCAAATCCAGACTGAAAAGCCACCTGTTTAGCCTGGCATTTCCAGACTTATAAAATTCTTCCTCTGTACCACGATGGTCTGAGCCATGCTTATGCGCTTTGAGTCCTATGGGAGAAAAGCGCTCTACAAATGTTATTTGTTGTTGTTGTTGTTGTAAAGAGTGGAAGAGGTCGGAAGTAACGATATATAAATACACTAGCTGATGGCCCGGGTATGTATTTGGCTGGTGTTGGCTCCACCCACTTTTTCTAACCCTAGCACACAATTACTCAATTACTCAGTGACCTAGTTTGTGAGCTTTGCGCTCTTTGGCATCAATAATTTTTACTGAAATGAAACAAATCTGATTGGCTGTGGCTCCACCGACTTTTCTGAATATTAATCCCAGTCACCCAGTGACCAACTGTGCAAAGTTTGAGAACCCTACCATTAACAGTGTAAGAATGGCTGCAGTTTACATTTTCACAGTGAAATTTGTATTAGTCTCCACCTACTTTTTGGTTATGGGGATACAAAGTATCCGATATGTTATTCCAGGTACTGTACTATGTGTGTGCCAAATTTCATTCAAATCCATTTCGCCGTTGTTGCGTGATTGAGTAACAAACATCCAAACTTTCACATTTATAATATTAGTAAGATAATGTGCACTATTGACTTTCCTTATAATCAGCTTTCTTTTTTTTCTAGACAGTCCTAATCACAGGCTGCACCACTCAACCATTTTCTTTCCTTTTTTTCTCATTCCGTAGCTGTAGATGCTGTCTGAACTGCCAATGAAATCAAACCTCAGACATAATTAACATACAGTGTGTAAGCAGCATGGCTTTATGCACATGAATGGAAGCTAATATGTGTCATCTTGAATTTTATTTTATTAAACAGAATTAGAGATGTTTCATCCTATATTTCAGGTCTAATAATAAGGCTTAACGAGGTAAGATGAGATGCAAATTTAAATGGCTAGAAAGGAGGTGTGGTGATTGGGTAGATGAGGAAATAACTAAAAAGGAAAAAGCTGGTCAAACACAGAACGTTCAGCAAAGAAGTTGGTTGGCACTACCAGCTCTCCGCGCAAAAATAACATCAGGGCCAATCCCTTGGGATGGATGAGCGGCCCACCTCACCCTCTATTGCGCCGCATGCTCAGGTAAACAAACATTAAATTGCAAAAAGGAGGAGCAAGAATACGGCACTGCAGTGCAATTACAGTGGTTTAATTGATAGTGGGTGCTGGGCGCCATGGAAAATCGGGCGCAGGAACAGTGCCGATAATAGAATATTGATACATTTTCCAATACTCTACTATTAAAAGTGTTAATTTTGGTTAGTAAAATATTGGCAATTGTTACCGATATTTTACTATAGCTAAACCTAACCCTCTACTACCTATGCCTAACCCTCAACCCCCCCCCCCCCCCTCGTGGTGCCTAAGACCCCCTTTTGGTGTCTAACCACCACGGTGGTACCTAAACCTAAGACCCCCCCTGGTGCTGCCTATCCCTAAGACCCCCTGGAAGTGTCTAACCATAAGACCCCCCTTCCCCACCTTGGTGGTGCCTAACCCTAACCCCCCCCCCCCCTAGTTGTGCATAACCCCCCCCCCCCCCCCCCCCCCCAAAAAAAAAAAAAAAAAACAATAATTGCAGAGTGCCATCTGGTGTCCAATTTTCCCCTTTTAAAAACAGAGAAAAACTCAAAAAAAGACAGTTATCTGGAGTCGCCTGGCACCCGAACTTCACTTTAGGCTCCGGCTTGCCAATATTTTCAATCAAAAACTATGGCAGTGCCCAATTTACCCAAAAGCCACATGTGCCCCATTTCCCTGATACCCCCACTGCCATCTACATCACCCTACTGTTAGGACAAATGATCTGCTTGTCTCAGTTTAAAGTTAATGGGAATCGTAGAAAAAAATAAGCCACATACTTACCTGAGGAGAGGGAAGGCTCTGGGCCCTATACAGCCTTCCTGCTCTTCTCTCTGTCCCTGTTCCAGCACTGGCTCCCGGTAGCAGGATTGACCAATTTGGTCAAATACTGCTCGTTCAGCCACCAAAGGAGGCTTCGGAAAGTCTTCGGGAGCCTGAGTGCTCACGATGATGGGCTGCTCCACACTGCATGCTAGAGCGCTCTCTCTCATACACTCACGCGTGCGCAGTATGGAGCTGCCTGTCTTCAGGCGTACCCAGCTCCCGAAGACTTCCAAAGTCCTCCACGGTGGGGGATTTAAATGCAGGAGCTGCCACTGCAACTAGGGCACCGAGAGAGGAGAGGGAAGGCTCTATTGGAACCAGAGCCTTCCCTCTCCTTAGGTAAGTATCTAGTTTATTTTCTTTTTGGACTACGCCCATTAGTATTAATGCTTGTATGTATTTACATTTGTGCCACTACCAATTAAACCACTCCAATAGCACTGCAGTGTTGGATTCTTGCTTTTTGAAACACAGAACTTTGCAGAATGGCATTTGAAAATTAACTTTTTACGCTGACATTTAACTTTTAGATAAAGATGAAAGTCCAATGAAAAGCAGAGGGGAATCCAAAACATAATAACCATAAAGAAAACCTTTTTTTCACATCATCCTTCACTGATCCCTGATAGGTGTCATCTGAGATTTGAGATAGGCTTTTCCCTGAGCTGTAGTGGCTTGCGGGAAGGAAAACTCCTTATTTTCAGACAACCATTGCATTGCCTTCCTTGCAGTCACACGAGCTATGGAGTGTGAGGGGGAGGAGATCTGACTGACAGAGCTGCTAACTTCTTACCATACCACTGATATAGACCAATAAGCCCAAGTGGGGGTTAGCTGAGGTTTCTGACAGAGGCTAATTAGGATTTCCTGCTGACCTAGCCACAATACTATATTTTTCTATTTTATAGATTAGTACTATGCCAACATATTTTTGTCATACTTTACAAAGTACATTGCACTAATAGGTTTACAATGTAACCTGCCTACATCATTCTGGGGTAACACTGGGAAACATTTACTGTACCAGTATGTTTTTGTATTATGGGAGGAAACTGAAGCACCCAGAGGCAATGGGGTTCAGATAAGATATAAGATTGCTGGTGGACAGGTAGCACAACTAATGACATACACAATGACACATTAAAGGGAACCCAAGGTAAACGACCTATGCGTGCTGACATATTTATTTCCTTTAAAACAATGCAGACTGGCTGTCTTGCTCATCCATTGCCTCTAATACTTTTATCCATAGACACTGAAAACTCCCTATCACTCATCTGATACCGGCTCCTATTGGTTTCTGGGAGCCTCCTTCACTAAGTGAACCAATGAAAATGAGGCTCCTGCTTTCAGTATTACAGGAAGGAGCGTCAGACAGCAGTTGTCTCTGATGTCCCAGAGGGTCGGCACAGATGTGGCGAGAAGCAATGGTGCCAGAGCAGCCTGGCATGTATTTACAGATGTAGGGCATCGGTATGCCGGACGAAGGAGCAGCCGATGTCAGGGGTGTTCACCCAACCAGGTAGCGGCAAGTGTAATTGGTGCAGCGGATCCCATCTGAGCAACTTTAGCGGTGCCATGGTGCTGATAGACAGCTCCAAAGTGCAAACCTTCACTCCCCAACACTTAACAGCAATGAGCAATGTTCAGACAAATGGCTGTTACTTGCCTGAGTGAGGCTTTTCTCACTTAGACATCACTCTGGTAAAGCCAAAAATTGAATTTCCTGTGTAATTGTGAATGATGTCAGATGACAAGCAACTCACATGCTGCAAGTCTCTTATCACCTCAAACTGCATATGGCACTTTAAGTCAAGGACTCTCAGATCTATGCAACTTTTTGCTGCATTCATTTCCCATTGCTTATCACTTTACAGCCATAGGCTAAATCTTAAAAAAAAATCTTAAAAATGTTTTCATTTTTCCATATGAATCAACACTTAGTACTGACTTGGTTGTATTGAGGAGGGAACCAGCTGCCTGATGTCATGCTTCCAAGAATTAGGGTTGATCAAGGAGATGACAGTTTTTTTTCAACTTCAATGCAAATTGTGTGTGGCTTCCAATTGGGCC
Organism: Hyperolius riggenbachi; assembly: GCF_040937935.1. Classification (NCBI taxonomy): domain Eukaryota; kingdom Metazoa; phylum Chordata; class Amphibia; order Anura; family Hyperoliidae; genus Hyperolius; species Hyperolius riggenbachi. Next base: position 352,543,374 of record NC_090650.1, read on the forward strand.
AATCAAAGGAAGTTTTCATTTGGCCCATTTTCAAACTGCATGCAATTTGCAAGCAAGTCGGAAAAATTTGCATCCAATTGATTATCAGCTATTGTAAAGAAGGATGTCAGACAATACACTATACAGTTATTTCATTCTTACACAGAGCCTAAATTCAAGAGCTAGAGCTCTAGAAAGACAGAAAGATTGATGTGATCAAATCTAACAATCAGTCTACTAAAAATACTTATAATGTGTTCCAAAGTACACATACCAATGTTAGCCAATCAGCTTTCATCTGACTGCTTGCCCCCCTTTACTTTGCAACTATCAGGATAAATCTACCGCAATGTATTTAACCACATCAGGACCGTAGGCCTCGCCCTCCACCTAGTGACCAGGCTATTTTTTACAATTCAGGCCACTGCAGCTTTAAGGGCATGCTGTAGGGCCGTACAACTCAGCACACAAGTGATTCTCCCCCTCCCCTTTTCTGCCCACCAACAGAGCTTTCTGTTGGAGGGCTCTTATCTCTCCTGCGATGTTAATTTGTTTTTTATTGATTTTTATATTTTTTAAATAAAATGTCCTATTTTTTATTTATTTTTTTTCCCCTCGCCCTTCCTCCCTCCCCCGGCCAATGACAGTGATCGGCTGTCATAGGCATGAGCCTATGACAGCCGATTGCTCCTGAGCCTCTTTAGGGGACAGCTGAGTAACACGGCTGTCCCCAATACAGCGCTGCAGTAGATCGCAGCGCTGTACAATGTAAATAGAGTGTGATTTCGCCATCTAACAAGTCTTAAGAGCCATACTTACACCTGGTACTCACATCCAATCTTGATTAGCCAATTATACCACTTCCATGTAGTTTGAGGTTTAACAGACTTTTAACAGATTGTGTAGGTAAACTCCCATACTACATGGAAGTGGTAAAATGTCCAACCAAGACTGGATGTGTGTACGCACTTTAAGTTTATTAAAGGGACCCTAAGCAGTGGCTAAAAAAATAATTTTGGACTTACCTGGAGCTTCCTTCAGCCTCCCCCCACCTCCCCCCCCCAGCATCCTTCTGGTTAATTCCTCTCTCCTGCTGGTGGCTCAGGTAATGCGGCCCACGTGCGCGCCCTCACGCTGGTCATGTAAGCCTTCTGCACATGCACGGTTGTCTAAAGAATGCTTTGATTTAGCCACTGCTCAGGGTCCGTTTAATGAAAGTTGTTCACCAATCCTGTCACTGCCTTGTATACACAGCAGAAGAAGCTCACTAGTGTGAGTTCAACAGACCACAACACTTTAGCCAGTGATCAGCCTGGCAGATCGACTCTCCCAACTGCTGGACAAGACCACTGTTCTCCTCACTCACCCCACCCGTTCTGTCATGCTTCTCATGCACCACTCTGTCAGTCTTCCTTCACCTGCATAGACACAGAATGGGTCACTAGCCTGAAGGCTAGCAATGGGTCTGTACAGCCTGCTCCCTTCAAGGCGATATTCCTCCTATGTGCGTACAAGGCTTAATGAGGGAGGATGGGTTGGGCACAATCATATACCTAAAACTGTAAAACAATAACATATAACACAGACAATTTCAGAGACGTTAAAAATAACATTGAACCCAGACACACAGCATTCATAAGAGCAACGTGTCGCTCTGAAGTGTGATGAGGCAAATGTAAGCTTATTTCTGATTGGCTGCTCTAATTATTTGTTCATCCTCTTTGTTATGAGCCAGCTTTTTCACTACTGCTATTTATGAGTCATCTTTATCCCTAACGCTTCCTAAATAACCTTTCAGTGGCCGCATAATTCCCAAGCAGATGCTTAGAATCAAGCAGGTCCATAGCCGGATTTATATTTTAACTCCTGACAACAGTTTTCAGTTCATATTTAGCCTTTTTTGCTTTGTACGATTATCTGTAATGTTTACATGCAAGTTACGGATCTGCAGATACAAACGACCTAATTTATAAATGATGTAAATGGGTATTATCGCGTCAATTTGGCAGCTGTGTCCTCCACCTTCTCAGTAAACAGAAACGTGTGACAAAACCCAGTTTTTGCCACACTGATGCAGATTAAAAAAAAATAGAGAGAAATAAATTACCCAGCAAAACCAGGCTGTCCAACTGCTCTCTGGTGATATGGATGTCATAGTCTGGCCCCTTTTTTTGACCTGTTGACTGCAGCAAATGGTCAATTTCGTCACGCACTGCTGCAAGGGCTTCTGGGTGGCTCACCAGGTAATACAAGGCCCAGAATGTAGCCGGAATTGTGTTCCCCACAGAGGCCCAAAGGAAGGCAAAATGATGTGCTGCGAGGAAATAAGTGAAAAGGAAGATTAATAGCATTTATTACACTGATTAGATTTGCAGTGTGCTAATTAAAAGATGTTAGGACACAGACCCAGCCAAGGATCAGTGAATGCTAATGAGGACCAATAGGCTTCTGAAGTCTAATTTTCTGCTTAATGAGAATAGTTTAAAATATAATGTCCACAGGAGGGGGGAGAGGATGTAGGAAGGGGAGTATAGGCAGCGTCGTTATAATCTCTTTCTCATTATCACTATTAAGTATCTTGCTTTACCACCTCAGCAAAAAAAAATAAAAAAATATAAATGGTTATTTGAGAGTAAAACATTTTATCATTAGCCAATTAAAATAAGCATATAAAATGTTCAAGGTCGCACTTCTGATTTTTTATTTCAAAGGTCTACAGTAAATTATTTGTGTTAATTCTAGAGGAAAAAAAAGAGGAATGATTTGAAAAGCTTCTTACCTGCCTTGTCGTTATCACGCAGCACGTCGTAGTGTTCCAATATGTCTTTCCGGGCCTGAATTACCTCGGCCAGGTCCCGCCTGGCATCCATCTTATGAGGCATGAAAAATGCTATCAGCTCTTCCCGGATAGTCTTGGTATCTCCTAGCAACACAATTGGTATGTTGATGACAAGATAGGGGAACTTGGCATCAAACTTTGTAAATTTTTCTCTCATTTCGCTAATAACTTTACGACCATCTGCAACAGGATCTCTTCCATAGAGTGTCATAAAACTGGCTTCGAACATGATAGAGCAGCAGAGCTGGTACATTTTTTCTGCTCTCCAATCTGTTGCTTGTGAGAATTTCCATTTGAATACATGTTGGAGATTCATCATCATGCTGTCAGTAAGTGTGTCCAAAGGCTTACCCTGCATGAGTTTATAGATTTTGCTCATGCCGTCCCGAAGCTGTGGGAACTTTGCTTCTGACAGGCGTGGGTAGTGGAATGTCCTGGATGCCATTTCGTTGGAGAACTCGTGGAAGTCGAGCTTCTTGCCATGTCTAATGACATACTGGTACTGGGTTGGATCCATGATAAATGTAATATATCTGCCTGCATGAGAGAAAACAGATCACTGGCGTCAGGTTCCTGACATTATTGTCTTTGTCGGTGCTAAATACATGGAACAATTACAAGGCAAATTATTATATTTATATTCAGGAGGCTGCTGATTTAAACTACATGATAACAGACACATTGAAGGGATTAGGGTAATCACGTGTATGGTTTTCTTTACTGTGATGTTTTTATTTACGTTATCGAAACAGATCAAGCAGATGTCGTAGCCTTGCTAGTTTTAGAATGGCACAGCACAGCAATAGCTGCCTGCCTGGAGGTACCTCTTTAACAAGGCTGCACTCCCTACTGGAGCCCCCCCCCCCCCATCCTTATATAAGGCAGCAGCGTCGGCCATGATCTCACTATGTGTTGCTGCAGTAGTGAGAGAAGGGAGAGGAGCCTGCTGATAGGGAAAGCTTAGTTAGGCTCTTGTAGCTTGCTCCTAGCTGATATTTGTTGTTGAAAAGCACCAAAAAAAGAGCTCTTTTCAGAGCTAATGTTCTTGTGAAGTGTTTTTTTTTTGTGCCACTAACACTGCATTATACAGCCCTGTGTGCAGTGGCTGGATGGTGTAATGGTTAAGGGCGCTGCCTCTGACACAGGAGGCCAGGGTTCAAATCTCGGCTCTGCCTTTTCAGTAAGCCAGCACCTATTCAGTAGGAGACCTTAGGCAAGTCTCCCTAACACTGCTACTGCCTATAGAGTGTGTCCTAGTGGATGCAGCTCTGGCACTTTGAGTCCGCCAGGAGAAAAGCATGATATAAATGTTATTTGTCTTGTCTACATTCAACAGAATTTATTTAGCTGAGTAGCAAATTAAAAAAAAATACCTGAGGCACCTTTCTTTTACTGTCTCTTTAACTGTAAGTTTGTGTTGTCTCACACATATGATGAAATCGAGGAGTGCTACAATTTCTAAAAGAGGGATGACGCCCCCTATATGACATCAAGTAAGGGAGAAAGCTGGCACATCCAATATAATTCTTTATTCATTTTGTATAAAAACAGCCAACGTTTTGGAATCACTTAGGGCCCCTTTATCAAGGCAAGGTTTGCTCATAGGCAACAATCTGTCTGACACAATGAAAAGGCTCCCATTGGAGAAGCTCGGGAGAAGATCCCTCTAAGCATTCACAGACTTGATGTGTATCAGGCTGGAGGCAGAAGCAGCCTGCTTCTGCCGCCAACCTGATACACATTACATCTGTGAGTATTTAGTGGAGGCTTTTCCCAAGCTTCTCCAATAGGAGCCTTATCAGGAGCCTTTTTATACAAAATAAATAAAGAACTATCTTGGATGTGCCAGTTTTCTCCCTTACTTGTACACTCTTTAAGGCTGGCCACTCATATATTTTAAAAGATTCCCAGTTAATACAACCACTAGTGCAAATAACATACTCATAAAACAGTTGTACTAGCCAAGAGTAAAATAATGAGAAAACATATACTTACAAAGTGTGAGTGATGAGGAATACACATACCCAAGTTGGACAGCCATGATTTAATTGCTGCATGCACAGATAAGGGGAAGAGGAGGCTGTGCCACATGTGATGTGACCACTTCTCTAGGAGCCAAGATGTATTGTGGGATGTGTGTGGAGCGTTTAAATAAGCCTGGGCAATGCTACAAGGTAGTAGAGTTGTCCGGAACGGTTCGGCCGCGAACTTATTCGCGCGAACATCACTGGTTCGAAACGAGAACTTTCTGGCGAGTTCGACCCGCCCCTCTACTACATCATTAGGCTAAACTTTGACCCTCTACATCACAGTCAAATGGCAGCCAATCAGGCTGCACTCCCTCCTGGAGGCCCCCCCCCCCCCATCCTTATATAAGGCAGCAGCGTCGGCCATGATCTAACTCTGTGTTGCTGCAGTAGTGAGAGAAGGGAGAGGAACCTGCTGATAGGGAAAGCTTAGTTAGGCTCTTGTAGCTTGCTCCTAGCTGATATTTGTTGTTGGAAAGCACCAAAAAAAGATCTCTTTTTAGAGCTAATGTTCTTGTGAAGTGTTTTTTATTTATTTTTTGTGCCACTGACACTGCATTATACAGCCCCGTGTGTCGCAGCTGGCCCTTGCTAATTGCTATACTGTGCCAGGCCCAACACATTCAGTGCCTACCTTTTCACTGCACCTGTGTGTGTGTGACTGTGCATATTATACAAGCAGTCAGTACCTTTCACTGCATCTGTGGGTGACTGCTTTTTTTGCCATTGACACTGCATATTACAGCCCTGTGTGTCACAGCTGGCCCTTGCTAATTGCTATACTGTGCTAGACCCAGCACATTCAGTGTATACCTTTCACTGCACCTGTGTGTGTGACTGCACATATTATAAAAGCAGTCAGTACTTTTCACTGCATATGTGTTTGACTGCAAATTTGTGCCATTGACACTGCATATTACAGCCCTGTGTGTTGCAGCTGGTGCTTGCTAATTGCTATACTGTGCCAGACCCAGCACATTCAGTGTATACCTTTCACTGCACCTGTGTGTGTGACTGCACATATTATACAAGCAGTCGGTACCTTTCACTGCATATGTGTGTGACTGCACATTTGTGCCATTGTCACTGCATATTACAGCCCCGTGTGTCGCAGCTGGCCCTTGCTAATTGCTATACTGTGCCAGGCCCAGCACAGTCCATGCATACCTTTCACTGCACCTGTGTGACAACACGCAGTTTTATATACCAGTCACTGCATACCTGTTCACTGTACATGTGTGTGTGACAGCTGCACATTTGTAACACCAGTCTGTGCATACCTTACACTGCACCTGTGTAACAGCACACAGTTTTATAAACCAGTCACTGCATACCTGTTCACTGTACTTGTGTGTGTGACAGCTGCACATGTGTAATACCACTCCCTGCATACCTTTCACTGCACCTGTGTAACAGTACGCAGTTTTATATACCAGGCAGTCACTGCATACCTGTTCACTGTACCTGTGTGTGTGACAGCTGCACATTTCTAATACCAGTCCGTGCATACCTTTCACTGCACCTGTGTAACAGCACATTGTAGTACCAGCAGTCTCCTTTTCACTGCATCTGTGTAACCGCACATTGTTATACCAGCAGTCACCTTTTCACTGCACCTGTGTGACCGCACATTGTTGTACCAGCAGTCACCTTTTCACTGCACCTGCGGGACCGCACATTGTTGTACCAGCAGTCACTGCAACATTTTCACTGCACCTGTGTAACCGCACATCGTATTAGTCAAGTCAGTGCATAGCTTTCACTTCATCCTCCCTAATATGGACAAAACAAGAGGCAGAGGCCTTAACCCTGCTCTGCGTCAAATCCAGATTTTTCCCGGGACTTTTGGCATGTATCCCACTCCGCCATGCCCCCCTACAGGTGTTAGACCCCTTGAAACATCTTTTCCACCACTTTTGTGGCCACAATTAGTGTTTGTAGTTTTGAAAGTTCGCCTGCCCATTGAAGTCTATGGCAGTTCAAAAAGTTTATATGTTCGCAAACTTTTTTCGCATGTTTGCTTTCGAGGTTCGCGAACCTAAAATTGGAAGTTCGAGACAACTCTATAAGGTAGGCCAAATCATTTTATACATAGGTGACAGTATTTATATGTTGTCTCATCATTTACCCATCCCATTACCAGTCAATGCTCATAGTACAACTATTCTATGAGCATATTATTTCATACTAGCACTTTGGTGGAATTATGTATATGAGCACAAAATATTTTAGCCACATATATTGGACCCAGGTCCAATCCCACTCTGGATCTATTGATAGAGGCACTAGGGTATATAGTTTTGATTAATCCTCCATTGCATTCACATTGTTTAAAGAGGGACTTTAACCCAGGATTGAATTTCATCCTAATCAGTAGCCGATACCCCTTTCCCAATGAGAAATCTTTACCTTCTCTCAAATAGCTCATCAGGGGGGTCTGTACAGCTGATATTGTGGCAAAACCCCTCCCACACTGTGATGTCATGACCATGGTGCTGACAGTTTTCTGTCTGTGAACCTTGCTGCATTGTGGGATAGCAACTTAACAATAACAACTTTTTCCAACTGCCCAGCAAGCCGTTTCTCCCACTGTGCATAGAACTCTCAGAAACGAACATTCTGCACAGAATGCCTGGCAGAACTAAAGCAGTCACCACCAGTGATACATTTCAGAATGTAATCAGAGAGGAACTGACTAAATAATCTATAAATGAATATTGTAAGCAATAAGCAATTTTTTCCACTGTTATTTTCACTAAAGTTTGTCTTTAAAGTGAACCTCCAGACTAAAAATCTACTCAGCAGCACTGAAAAGGCTTGGTGTTTCTTTAATAGTTTCACAGCATCAGAACTTTGTTTTTCTTACCTAAGCCTTATTTTTAGCTGCACAAAAGCTAAGCTCCGCCCATCAAAGAAAACTGCCCAGGCATTTTTCCCCTGATGCTGTGTAAAGCATGATGGGATTTCCTATGTTGTTATTCACGTTGCCTAGCAACTGGGAGGGGTGATCAGCACACAGGACAGTTGGAACTGTGTCTCATGCTCCCTGTCACCTCCTTTCAACCAAAAAGATGGCTGCCCTCATGAAATCAAACATTTGCCTGTTCTTTTAAATCAAGTATTAGTGGGTAAGAGATTATATTACCTATCTATTTTAATTACCGTAACATAACAAATGTAACTTAATGACCGTATGTTTGTTTAGGCGGCCATACACAATTAGTTTTTGTTTTGTTTTTCAACCAGCGTAATATGATTGACTTTTCTGAGTGATCAAATACTTTGAAATTAAACCAATCTGCCTTACGCTTATGATCAATTTTTCAAAAAACAAAATAAAAAGATCAAATATAACATTCAGTTATCTGATTTTCCAATCAGATATTTATTGACAAGTTTAGATAATTCAATTGTTTTTCTTTTCAATAAAAACACATGTTTTAAATGTTTTTCTATATGATCAATCATTTTAACAGAAAACTGTAAAAAGAATACATTTTATTTGAATCGTGTACTGCTACCTAAAGAGTCTAAGGGGTGAGGGGAGTAGTAGCTACACTAACTAGATCAAGGGAGAGTTCACACTTGCAGGGATCGCATATGAATTTGCATTAGATGTGACAGTTGAACTCATGTAAGTCAATGCTTGTTCACATTTAATGCAATTCATGCATATTTGAAGATACTTAAGGCAGTGCAACATTTTTATGCACATCGCATGTGTTACCGCTTTCAAAATCATAAGATATTTTGTCAGTGTCATGGAGAAAAACATGCATAGTTTGCAGGAAAATGACATGCGATTTGCCCGCACGGTACAAGTGTGAACCCTACCAGCATGGAACTGTGTTTACCTAAAAAGGGTACACATAGAAACAAAGATGAATAGACAGTCTTGAAGAAATTGGTTTTTGGAGAATATGGAAAACATGGAGAAAATCTAATAAACTGAGGGAGGGGCTTATAGAAAAACAGAGCAGATAAGGAATTTTTAAGTCTTAAAGTGAACCTTAAGTCAGAAAAAAAAATGAGTTTTACTCACCTGGGGCTTCTACCAGCTCCCTGCAGGAGTCCTGTGCCCTCGCAGCCACTCACTAATCCTCTGGTCCCCCGCTGCCAGCTAGTTTCGTTTTTGCCGACAGGCCCGTCAGGACTGGCCACGCGTAGCTTTTTCCGCATTCCCGACTGTAATTACTGTACAAAAATACGCGTTGCCGCATTACGCACGCATAGATATGCGACAACGCGTATTTTTGTACGCATTGCGGCCTAATTACAGTCGGGAATGCGGAAAAAGCTACGCGTGGCCAGTCCTGACGGGCCTGTCGGCAAAGACTAAACTAGCTGGCAGCAGGGGACCAGAGGATTAGTGAGTGGCTGCGAGGGCACAGGACTGCTGCAGGGGGCTGGTAGAAGCCCCAGGTGAGTAAAACTAATTTTTTTTTCTGGCTTAAGTGTCTCTTTAAATGGGAAGAGGACTTGAGTGAGAATAACATTAGTAAATAGAAGTTTATATTTATGTGATCAGAAATATAGATGGGACAGGAACCGTGAAGAGATTTACAGGCGGAGCATGGTAGCTGTATTATGAATAAGAGCCAAAGAAATTTGTTGAGAGGAGTAGTGGATCAGTTGTATTAAATACATATATATGTGAAAGTCATGGTGGAGTGAGGAGACAAGGGTTCATTAGTGGAAAAGAGGATATTGCAGTAATTGAGAAGGGATTGTGACAACATGCACAGGGAGTTTAATGGTGTCTTGAGCTCGGATGTTATGCAACTTGAAGTGGCAGATATGAGAGTTGTTATGAGAATAAGCAGTAAAGTAAAGGACTGCTAAATGGATAGGTAAGGCCCGTTTACACTTAATCAGTTGGTACGTGTTTTTTTTCTTCTCCATAGCAGCGCCAGTCCATTGTGAAAAATATTTCAGTTAAAACGCGTTAAGTGTAAAAGGAGCCATAGGAAAACCTGGGACTTACTTTGAAAATCAGTTGTTCTTTCAGTTATAACTGAGAGCAACTGATTAAGTGTAAACGGGGCCTTAATCTGGGTGTCACCTGAATACAAATGATTTATGCTAAATAATTATCAAGTATGCACATTCATGTACATTTAAGAAGGAAGGGAAGGTGCCTGTTTCAGTAGAAACATCATTTATTCATTTACCGGTATTTGGTCTGCAAATAAATTATTTCTATTTTCTGGTTTATCAAATGATCTTAAGAAAGTTAATCTTTCATCATAAAATGTTCACCTGCTTTGTCTAAAATCACCCAGTAATCTTGAGTCTGATTCAGTCTGAGAGTCTCACATGGCACTGAGTACCAGCAATCAACACCCGCATGATAATCGATACCCACCCATAGCCAGAACCCACATGACACCCAGCATCTACATTCAGCACTCGCATGACAACCAATACCCTCCTGTAACGATTGTGGAATTATCTCCGTGGTACTGCGGAAATCCTCCACAAACGTCTGAATAACAGAACCCAGCTTTGGTGCAATGCACCTGTAGAGGGGAATTCCCACCGGCAGATGGAGCTGTGGAGTGCAGAGGAATAAACCCTCTGCACTGCCACAGATGCCAGTTAGGAATTGTACGAGGGGAAGCAATACAGGGCAAGATAACCCCTGGTGAGAGAGAGTTAGCACAGAGACAGAATGTATGTATGTCCACCAATCTAGTCGCCACCCGGCGACGGTGAACACACACCACCGAAGACCAAGTGGGAAAGCAATCGCATGAATGGCGATTGCTAATAGCGACACAAGACTGAGTTAAGACAGAGCATAGATGTAGTAAGAAAGACACAGCAAACCATAACCATCAGAACGCCAAGGAAAATAACAAACGCACTAGCTAAACGCGGTCGCCGCACGAGAAGCGCGACAGCGACAAAACAAGTCAATGGTGCGGTCTCCGCACGAGAAGCGCAACAGAGACAAAACACGCCAACCCTGACTAACAAATGAACCTAACAAAGACGACAGACAAATAACGTGAACGCTTGCTAATCGGTTGCCTCCCACCAGACAACCGCAAGCGTTCGTGCTGGACAAGACAGACTAAAGGAGTAACCAGTAGCAACCGTAGCTAAGGTTATACTCCAAGACAGACAAAGGAGATCCACCGCCACTACCACCAGGGCGAATGCGATCTAGAAACGGAACCAAACGATTTACTGCCAACCGCCACAGGTGACAGTACAATCGCAGGGGACAAAAACAGCACAGGAATAATCAGTACAAATAACACAAAGCCTGACTGCACTATAGAGAGTGCAAGATGCACTCCCCAATAATTAACTACACTAGAATCTTCGCCAACAATCATCAGAGGGGCTGAAACTCCAGGAAAGTTAGCAGGAACAAACCTTCATGACCAGCAGGGAATTCTAGGAGCAAATGGTATTTATACTGCAAGCCATCAGAGGAAGCAGCTAAGCAATTTGCATGACAAGTGGATGCAAATTCCTCACCAGAACAGCAGCTCTGAAACTCACAGAGTGAAGACAGGTCTCTTTTCCAGAGACCTGCAGCACTGAGACCTAAAAAATAATGGTCAAAAAGCTGTCTGCCTGTGCAGATCATTACAGTAGCCACCGAAACATGCCCACCAGTACTACAAGCCTCAGCGTAACACCCATCAGAACTGTGAATGCCAGAGAAGAACCCATCAACACTCTCCGAGCAATACCCACCACCTTCTAGGGACCGTCCAAAAATACCAAACCTGCCACAATACCTATTCGAAATGTCCCTTTCCACAGAGAAGCCACTGTTGATCCCATCCAAGGTACCAAGAAATATTTCTCCCAGAATCTCCCAGAACACTTTGAAGCTCCACAGAGATCCCAAGAGGCCAGAACGCTCACCAGGCTCACATGGAGAACTATCAAGAACCCCTATGGAACCTATGACAATTCCGGATTCAGGATTACCAGGACAACCATCAAGATCAGGGCTTTCAGGGACCACTTCTGGGCATGCAGGCAGGCAGGCAATATCAGAACATGTCTCCACCGAGGAAGCATCTGAGCATGCTGGTAACCGAGACTCACTTGGGCATTCTGGCTCACAGAGCGCATCGGGGTACACTACCACAAGAGAAACCTCAGGACACGTCGAGGAACTGCCAACCCCAGAGTCCGTCACAACAAGACCAAACCCAGGACCGGACAAAGAATCATCACGAGTAGTGGTCACAAGTACTGGTCTTTCAAAAGAAGACTTGGACTTAGACTTAGAAGTCTCTGTGACTGTAATTGAATCCAACCAGAACTCATCATTGACTACGCATGACTGAAGCTCCACAAGAGCTGCAAAAGTAGTCAGTATAGCAGCAATGCCTACTGAAGTGGGCAATACCTCAGACGGCCCTGCGGGGCAGGAGGCATCTCCTAAAAGTTCTGCACCCTTTGGGAGGAACTTGGAGACCTCCAGATCATCAAACAAAACTCCAGGAGCATCATTTCCCAAGTTTTCTGACAAAGCAATCAAGGATTCTGAACTATCCATGTTACAGGGCCGAACATCAAATACCTTCTGCGGACAGGGCAGATGTCCCAGGGATGGTTTTACCATACGCTGGAACTGAATTTCATCTTCAAGAACAGGATGCACAGGAATATCTAGTGAAACCAACACTGACTTCCTGAGTCTAGTTTCACTGCAGGCAGAATCCTTCATAGCAGACAAACCAGACTGCAATTCTGAAATGGCAGAAAAACAGATGCGACTAGTTGTAATACCTAGATGAGCCTCTGGGCTCCCTGCAGGAGATTTTATGCAAGGAAACATTGACTCATCCCGAGTACAGGGTGGAAAGTCAGCACTTTCTTCAGAGCAAGAAAGGGGCTCACAAATGTCAGTGCGAGTGGACATCATAGTTTCATTCATGGTACAGGGTAGGCTCACAGAAACATTCTCTGGAAAGAGCAAAGATCACTCAGTATCAGATTCGCCAAACCAAAGCGCTGTCTCACCCTTAGACTCGGCTAACAATGTCGAATCCAAGGAGTCAAAACGCAAAATTTGCGAATCCAAAATCGCTTTAGGTTGTGAAACTGACGCTTCCAAAGCGCCAGCCTCCACAATCTGTGGACCAGACTGCAAAGTGTTCAGGACAGAGACACTGGAACAACTGTCATCTGGCAACATGCCTTTACAGGTGTGAACAGAGCGAGACATAAATTTATTTGCAGAAGAAGTTGCGACAACATGAGGAACTTTATTAGTCACATTAACATTACTCTTGAGGTTGCATAGTTTAGAAATTTTCCCCATAGCAGGATCATAGATGGAAGATCTTAAAGAATTACTGGGAGAAAAAGATCTGTTTTTAAATGACAAGGGATCCCACATATCTTTGACAAAACTGACACATTCATGCCGATCACAATCTGCAGGAACACCTGAGAAACAGGCATTAAATCGCACAGATTCAAACTCCACACAAGCAGCTGCCATGGGAAAGAATCTTTCAGAATTCACACTGGTGTCAACAACAGTAGCACCCTCATTCATTTCAGATCGCACAGTGTCTGAACCCACCCGCTTCACCCCAGAAAGGCAGGAACAATCATCCGATGACGGTGTCTCTTTATTGGAGTCTATTGGTTGGTGTGTGTGCAATTCATCCAAAATCGTCTGTCACACACAAATCACTGGATCCACAAAACACTCATCACACTCATCAGAATCAATCAAAGTGTATACAGAATTAACACAAGCATTAATAATCTCTTCGCTTTCTGCGATGTAAAAATCGCAAAACGCCTTCCAGTCAATCTTAAACTCCTCAATCAAAGCCCCAATCTCCCACGAAGCAAATGGAGGCTCAAACAACCCTGTATCTAGGTAACACTCATACGGGTTGGGATCAGGAACATGCATAGATTTTCTTACTCCTTTAATACACTGAATAATTCTGCCTATCACCGGATCCACATATGCTTTTGCTTGGGGCAACAAAACCTGAGACTGAGAAGTCTGTCTGGATTTATCACATTCAAGTGTGTTCCACATTTCAGACTTTACAGAAATAATTTCTTTATTTGTAGTTGCTATGGGCAACGGATTTTTCAGCTGGGAAACTTTTCCAGACCCAGGCTGAACAATTCCATTGTCAAGATCTATATGAAGTGTTTCACTCAAGTGTTTGCGTCTTTTAGACTTTCTCTTTTTAGCAGCTTTATGTACTGAGACATTACATGGATTGTCACACTGAATGGTTCTACATGGAAGGGATTGAACAGCTGACTGATTAGTAGGTACACACTCATCAAGAACAGGTGGTAAGCAAGGCAGTTTAAACCAGTGGGAGAAAATCAATGTAAGAAACTGATAAGGATTATCATTCCAGGAATTGTTTTTCAAAATCTCATAAGCCCATGCAAACAGATCTCCTTGCAACAGAGTATAAGCTAACAGGAGAGCCCACATAGACGAATCCGTAATTTGAAAGGTAGGATTCAGAAAAAATCTGACACATTCAGAAAGGAAGTCCTCTTTAGTGTCAGAGTCTAGTTTTTTAAACCTCCTAAAGGTATAAGAACGATAATTGACAAAATCGTACAAATCGAAAATTCCCCCTACACTGGGAATTTCGGTTTGGCTGGTCATACTGTAACGATTGTGGAATTATCTCCGTGGTCAGCGCACAATATGTGCGCCGACACTGCGAAAATCCTTCACAAACGTCTGAATAACAGAACCCAGCTTTGGTGCAATGCACCTGTAGAGGGGAATTCCCACCAGCAGATGGAGCTGTGGAGTGCAGAGGAATAAGCCCTCTGCACTGCCACAGATGCCACTTAGGAATTGTACAAGGGGTAGCAATACAGGGCAAGATAGCCCCTGGTGAGAGAGAGTGAGCACAGAGACAGAATGTATGTATGTCCACCAATCTAGTCGCCACCCGGCGACGGTGAACACACACCAGCGAAGACCAAGTGGGAAAGCAATCGCACGAATGGCGATTGCTAATAGCGACACAAGACTGAGTAAAGACAGAGCATAGATGTAGTAAGAAAGACACAGCAAACCATAACCATCAGAATGCCAAGGAAAATAACAAACGCACTAGCTAAACGCGGTCGCTGCACGAGAAGCGCAACAGCGACAAAACACGTTAATGGCGCGGTCTCCGCACGAGAAGCGCAACAGAGACAAAACACGCCAACCCTGACTAACAAATGAACCTAACAAAGACGACAGACAAATAACGTGAACGCTTGCTAATCGGTTGCCTCCCACCAGACAACAGCAAGCGTTCGTGCTGGACAAGACAGACTAAAGGAGTAACCAGTAGCAACCGCAGCTAAGGTTATACTCCAAGACAGACAAAGGAGATCCACCGTCACTACCGCCAGGGCGAATGCGATCTAGGAACGGGACCAAACGATTTACTGCCAACCACCGCAGGTGACAGTACAATCGCAGGGGCCAGACAAAAACAGCACAGGAATAATCAGTACAAATAACACAAAGCCTGACTGCACTATAGAGAGTGCAAGATGCACTCCCCAATAATTAACTACACTAGAATCTTCACCAACAATCATCAGAGGGGCTGAAACTCCAGGAAAGTTAGCAGGAACAAACCTTCATGACCAGCAGGGAATTCTGGGAGCAAATGGTATTTATACTGCAAGCCATCAGAGGAAGCAGCTAAGCAATTTGCATGACAAGTGGATGCAAATTCCTCAGCAGAGCAGATCATTACACCTCCTAGCCAGAAATGAGGAGGGGGGAACGTGCGGCCAGCGGTGACAGGCCTGACTGACTCCACACCACTTAATGCAGCCAGCACTTCCGTGACTGAATGTATGTGTCAAGCGGAGGGGCTCAGGGGGATGGTTTGGGACAGCTAGAAAGTTGGGGGGGGGCAGCACATATGGCACTATGAGTTTCACAGAACCATATGTACTTAAAAAAGCTATTCATGTAAAACCTGTAAAGCTGGTATAAACAAATAAGTATCAATATTGCTTCACTTTAAGACATCCTGGACTTGGAAACAGGAAATCTGGGCGCCTGCTAGCGGTGGAAGTTTGGGCGCTGCCAAATTCGCTATTTCTATAGGTACCTATATCTCCGCCCCAAAATTTTCAACTTGTTTTACAGAACATTGGTGTCAGGGGGATAGGGGGTGGTTAAGGTTAGTTGAGTGGAGTGGTTAAGGTTAGGCATCGGTAGAGGGAGGGTGCCAAATAGGGCTAGGTTTAGTTGTAGTAAAATATCCGTATCCATTACCAATATTTTACTATCATCATTACTATGTATAGTGCTATGGAAGACGTTGGCGCTATATAAATTAAAAATAATAAAAAAAATAATAATTACCACTGCAAGAGTATAATACAGGGAGTGCAGAATTATTAGGCAAGTTGTATTTTTGAGGAATAATTTTATTATTGAACAACAACCATGTTCTCAATGAACCCAAAAAACTCATTAATATCAAAGCTGAATATTTTTGAAAGTAGTTTTTAGTTTGTTTTTAGTTTTAGCTATTTTAGGGGGATATTTGTGTGTGCAGGTGACTATTACTGTGCATAATTATTAGGCAACTTAACAAAAAACAAATATATACCCATTTCAATTATTTATTTTTACCAGTGAAACCAATATAACATCTCAACATTCACAAATATACATTTCTGACATTCAAAAACAAAACAAAAACAAATCAGTGACCAATATAGCCACCTTTCTTTGCAAGGACACTCAAAAGCCTGCCATCCATGGATTCTGTCAGTGTTTTGATCTGTTCACCATCAACATTGCGTGCAGCAGCAACCACAGCCTCCCAGACACTGTTCAGAGAGGTGTACTGTTTTCCCTCCTTGTAAATCTCACATTTTATGATGGACCACAGGTTCTCAATGGGGTTCAGATCTGGTGAACAAGGAGGCCATGTCATTAGTTTTTCTTCTTTTATACCCTTTCTTGCCAGCCACGCTGTGGAGTACTTGGGCGTGTGTAATGGAGCATTGTCCTGCATGAAAATCATGTTTTTCTTGAAGGATGCAGACTTCTTCCTGTACCACTGCTTGAAGAAGGTGTCATCCAGAAACTGGCAGTAGGACTGGGAGTTGAGCTTAACTCCATCCTCAACCCGAAAAGGCCCCACAAGCTCATCTTTGATGATACCAGCCCAAACCAGTACTCCACCTCCACCTTGCTGGCGTCTGAGTCGGACTGGAGCTCTCTGCCCTTTACCAATCCAGCCACAGGCCCATCCATCTGGCCCATCAAGACTCACTCTCATTTCATCAATCCATAAAATATTAGAAAAATCAGTCTTGAGATATTTCTTGGCCCAGTCTTGACGTTTCAGCTTGTGTGTCTTGTTCAGTGGTGGTCATCTTTCAGCCTTTCTTACCTTGGCCATGTCTCTGAGTATTGCACACCTTGTGCTTTTGGGCACTCCAGTGATGTTGCAGCTCTGAAATATGGCCAAACTGGTGGCAAGTGGCATCTTGGCAGCTGCACGTTTGACTTTTCTCAGTTCATGGGCAGTTATTTTGCGCCTTGGTTTTTCCACACGCTTCTTGCGACCCTGTTGACTATTTTGAATGAAACGCTTGATTGTTCGATGATCACGCTTCAGAAGCTTTGCAATTTGAAGAGTGCTGCATCCCTCTGCAAGATATCTGACTATTTTTGACTTTTCTGAGCCTGTCAAGTCCTTGTTTTGAAAGGAAAGGAAGTTGCCTAATAATTATGCACACCTGATATAGGGTGTTGATGTCATTAGACCACACCCCTTCTCATTACAGAGATGCACATCACCTATTATGCTTAATTGGTAGTAGGCTTTCGAGCCTATACAGCTTGGAGTAAGACAACATGCATAAAGAGGATGATGTGGTCAAAATACTCATTTGCCTAATAATTCTGCACTCCCTGTATTGGTAAAATTACCAATATTTTACTATATTTCTGTCCGCCCAAATTTCCAGGCGCCCTTTTTTCATGTATGCCTAGGGCCTGCTGCAGGAACTGCCAGTCATATTGCTGTGTACTGCCAGTATATGGCAATATTACCGCTGGCTCATGGATCAGTGCCTGGATTCATGACCAGTGCACAAAATATGCATATTACCCTAAGAAGCATGCTCAATAACGTCATAAAATGTTGTGACTTGATTTCCCCTCACAGAAAATGAAACAGGTGATCCATTCTGTTAAATAGCGTCACCAGTTATGATCCTGCATTTGTAGAATGGCACACAGCATACAGAGTGAGAGATAAGCCAGCCATTTCCATGATTTACAGCATAGTGTCCATCCACTAGAAGACGGGAGCCTTTCTGAGTCACAAAAGCTTGGCAGTATCTGGGCCACTAGCACTGGGATGTGGAGATCAGGCCAAATATATGTAATTATCTCAGCTTCAACAGTTTGCTGAATGCTTTCCTTACAGCTGCTTCACTCAGTATTTAGCCACTGAGAGGCTGGGAGTTGCCTGTTTTACAACATACAAAACCACACAATGTATGACACCCATTTGTTAGGGTATAACATATAAAAAAATAGACTTTGATCACTGTTAGGCTGCCGTACAGTATTGATTTTGGCTGATTTGTTTAGATTCATTGAATGTGTCAATATGCCTAATCGACTTACAAATGATTTCAGGTAGTTTATCAACTGAAATGAAGATTTTGGAAGCTTTCCAGTCCAGTTTTTGATCGAGGGGTGAATGATCACTTTCTGAATCAGGCCATCATTGACCTGTGTGCAGCTGACATTATCCTTTCTGATAACGGTTAAAGTGGACCCAAACTCTTGCACAGGGCAGAAGGAAAACATAGAGGAACTAGTGACCTTAGCCCGTTTAAAAACGGGCTAGGTCTGTCACCGCTCATCCGCGCACACGCCCACCCCTCCTGGCCCCCTGACGCGTCATTCCCCCAGCTCTCCTCAGTGTCTCTGTGTCCCTCTATGCACATGCGCCCTGCAAAAAAAACTCACACACAGGGACATGGGACACAGAGACACTTGTGTTTTATTAGGTAGGCTGCACCCAGTATGCATTTAGAGAGTTTATCCTGTTTAAATTCCCCTCATTTGTGTCTAATCACAAATTTGTAATCTGATTTCTCCCCTGTTTCAGATGTCTGCCATGGCAGAGATGGCAGATAAGCTCATTTGAAAGCACAGGATGTTAACAATATGTCTGCTTCCATGAATCAGGAAGTAGAAAGAGTGCAGATTTATTTTAGGATATGTATCGGCTGTAACAAATCATTTTTTTTTTGTTTAAAGCAGTTATTTTGATACTAAAAAGAAACAAAAGCAGACCCTTACCTGGGGCTTCTATCGGCCCCCCGTCACTGTCATGTTCTGCGCCATCCCCCTCTGATCCTCTGTTACCCGCCACCAGTCCCGGTCTCAATAGTGATCTAACGAGATTGCGGCTGCGCGGCCTTGGCAGCCCACATGCTCACTCCCGCTCGCGTCTCCGGGAGCTTACTGCACAGGCGCAGTACAAGAAAGCCTTGTACTGCATCTGCGCAGTAAGCTCCCGGATACACGAGCGGGAGCACGCACTATTCGTCTTTATTTGTAATTGATTGGTGCCGGTGGTGGGGAACGGAGGATCGTAGGAGGACGTCGCAGGACATGACATCTACAGGGGGCCGATAGGAGCCCCAGGTAAGTGTCTGTATTTGTTTTTGTTTGCTATCCACTGAACCCCTTTAAAGGTTATTATGCTGTTGTGTATCTTTTAGAGCAGAGAGGACGTTCTGAGCACAGGTCCGCTTTACGGTGACCAGACAGACTACAGTAAAATATTCTGTTTTACTGATGATCGGCTGTAAAGAAAAATCTTTTTTCTAGTGAGAAATCTGCTCAAATCTTTATTGATATAAGTCAATCAGTGACTGGCTGATTTTTGTGATGAATGTTTATGAAAATTATAAAGCGTAGGATAGATTGTCAATTTTTTTCTTTCAAGCTATTGTTGTGTAGAGTTTTCAGTGTTCAATCAAGCAGAAAAAAATGATTCTAATTCTTAAATTGACAAGAAATGTAAAAAACGATATCATGTGCGGCTACCCTTAGGCTAACAGCGATGTGTAATAATACAAAGCACGATAAGTCACAGTAGCTGCACTCTCTGAACTTACTCAGACCTGCAGAGCGTGCTTGCACAGGTTGAATTGTTAAGTCCCAAAGCTACAGCTGCTTATGTCGAGTGTAGCTTGACTCTCACCATAGATTTTATGGAGAGTGTTGTGTTGCTACTGCTATACACCATACCCTAGCTGACTGTAGGTGGCATAAAGGTGTATGCATAAAGCTGAGCAGAATTATGTGGGTAAACGCAGAATCAGATTCAAGATACTGTGTCTGGCCTACAAAACTGTCCACAAAACCTGCGCAACCTACATTTCCAATCTTACCCAGAGGTACTCACTCCAATGAACTTTGCCTGACTGCCCGCGCATCACCCAATCTCATGCACACCTTCAGGATTTCTCAAGAGCTGCTCCAACACTATGGAACTAGGACTTCTCAATAGCTGCTCCAACACTAAGGAACTCCCTACCTCCCCCCATTAGGGTTTCCCCCTCCTTCAACATCTTCAAGAAGGCCCTCAAAACTCATCTTTTCATGCTCCAAACCCGCAGCTGAATTCTGGTCCCCTACGTTTTGTGTCCCCACCTTTCCCTCTAGAATGTAAGCTTTGGGGCAGGGTCCTTCTCCTTATATCTCCTACCTGTTCACGCACCTCCATTACCATACACCCATCCTATGGATCTGAATGAACTCGACTTGCCTAATCTCCATGCTCCCATCCAGTGACTGACTAAGCATTACATGGTACTCATACTGTGCTGCGTGATCTGGTTTGCATGTATTTTTGTACTGTCTTATTGCTGTATGCCACCCCTAAATATTGTCTGTAACCTTAACTAACGTACAGTGCTGCGTAATATGTTGGCGCTTTATAAATACAATAAATAATAATTAAATGCACAGTAAGTAGAGCAGAGTGCTATACATTACATACGCTCCAATCATCATGCGTAAGTCTTTGTGCAAGTAAGTATACTTAAAGTGAACCGAGCACCTTTTTAGCACTCAGGACATTTCTATAGCACATAAAAAATGCATGCCAACAATCTGTTTCATTATTAAAATAAACTTGTATTTTACCTTGTATTTTACAATCAAAGGAGTTTTGATAGGCTGTTTCAGCAGCCTGACCGTCCGCAGAAATCTCAGGAAGCTAATTGTTTTATTGAGCTAATTACCCAGAACAAAACAATCTCTTTTCAACAACAAAGGGGGTGGGTAATCAGGACTGTTTCTTTAAAAACATTGTCTGTTTCAAATAGTCCTAATTACCCACCCCCTTTGTTGTTGAAAAGAGATTGTTTTCTTCTTGGTAATTAGCTCAATAAAACAATTAGCTTCCTGAGATTTCTGCGGACGGTCAGGCTGCTGAAACAGCCCTTCAAAACTCCTTTGATTGTAAAATACAAGGTAAAATACAAGTTTATTTTAATAATGAAACAGATTGTTGGCATGCATTTTTCATGTGCTATAGAAATGTCCCGAGTGCTAAAAAGGTGCTCGGTTCACTTTAACATAATTTAGTGCATACACCCCATAGTGGCTAAGTGATACTTTGCAGTGCTAAAGTCACTGGTTTAGATCTTCAGTGTCTATGTTCTCCATGTTTTTGCATAATCCCGTTACAGGTTAACTGGTTACCTCTCAAAATATGGCCCTAGAAGAC
This sequence comes from Hyperolius riggenbachi, assembly GCF_040937935.1. NCBI lineage: Eukaryota > Metazoa > Chordata > Amphibia > Anura > Hyperoliidae > Hyperolius > Hyperolius riggenbachi. The sequence goes on from NC_090650.1 coordinate 352,564,991, forward strand.
TATGGTAGGTACATTACATTTTGAACTTCTGGAAAGTTAGTGTCATAAATTGTTCAGTGTACTTTGTAAAGCCCCATAAAAAATGTGGGGTATTGATGATGATGAGGATAATAATAATGTATTTATGGGACAGTTTAGGTAAATGAGGTTTGGTAAAGAGTCATCTGAGTACACTTCTTCCAAGCTAGAATGTTAAAACAGACTTGAAGTGGTGTTAATATGTGAAGTCTTAGCTTTCCTTCTCCTATCACAAAGTATTCCTGAGCCCAGCTAGGTTTAGTAACCACCCACATTTGCAAATAGTGGAAATTCACGTATGCCATCAATAGTTTCACCTCCTAGCCTCTGCAGCAATGCAGAGACATGAGCATGGTCACTCGTGGAAAGGGTCAAACTCTACCTATGTAAATTGTAGTACACAGACACTAGTAAGAGGTAAAAAAAAAACTAGTAAGAAAGAATCCTTAAAAAATGACGTGCTAGCTTCTATCTTAATGATACAAGACTGGGGAAGGGGGGGGGGGGGGGGGGGTTAAGGGTCAAATACTTATCTAATCAGTCGAAACTCATTCAGACAGATGATCGCTCTGCTCCCCACCTCAGAATTTCAGCCATGGAGGGATTTTTCGAATTTCTGCCGAGGCTCTGGTCGCCCCCGTCTGCTTTGCCGCAGACTGCACCCAGATCAATAGCTGCGGCCTAACTTCTGGGTGCCAAGGGTAAGCAGGCCGCACCAACACAAGCGAAGGTTTCTAAAAAGCGGCCTCAGACTTCAGAAACATGGGCGCGACTGCATTCTCGAGGAGGGGGCGGAGCATCACCTGTGTCCTACTTTTGTTGGATCAGGGAGGTAATTAACCCTGAAATTCTTGCAGCATTAAGATAGAGCTTGGCATGACAGGTTCATTCTTTTTATATTGGAGGTAGTCTTTAAGCCGATGTAATGATGAAAAAGTTGGGTACTTATATTAGCTATATATACAATGTATTTAATTATTGTTTAAAACATAGCCTGATTAAATATTGATTTTTACACTTATTATTTTTAATGATAAAGAGACAAAAACATTTTGCCCAGAGAACAGCTTTAAACAGTTAACAAATGTAGCTTATTAAATATACATTTTAATAGACCTCAACATTAAATTATATCATACAAATAAGAATGAATGTACTTCTTTCTAAAACCATTTATCCAAAAATAATACACATGCTCTTGGAGTCTGTCTGTGTTAAAGGGACCATCTGTTCCAAAATATCTTTAGGAAGCCAAGTATTACTTTTTTTTTAGCAGTCTCCTTTTGTGTGTGCAGAAATCATATTAAAACAGCTAGATTTGGGCACGCAAAGTACTGCAGTAGAGGGTATACATGAACAAAACCAAATCATTTCTCTATGCAGCTCAGGTTTAAAAGCTGGAGCAATCAGATGGGAGCTAACATTGTTATAAACCAATCTGATGCAAGTCATGGCAGTACCTAATGTAAATTGGTTTCCAAAAACATCTATTTTCCCAACTACCTCTGTAGATACAGACAGAAAGACTACCACCAGACAGTGTGGTCTATGATGTCCACACTTCTCCAACGTGTCTCACCAGCCACTGTTATTTCAAAACCAGTGTCGTAGGGATGCAGAGGGTGTGACTGCAATGGGGTCTCTGGACCTTATGGCCCCCTAAGGGCCCCTCTTCCAGCCTCTGCATTAGCTCCTTATTAATGCTGTAGTGGTAAATATTATTTAGTATTTATATAGCACTGACGTCTTCCGCAGCACTGTACAGAGTATATATAGTCTTGTCACTAACTGTCCCTCAGAGGAGCTCACAATCTAGTCCCTCTCATAGTCATGTGTCTATGTATATATCGTGTAGTGAATACGTTGCAGTCTAGGGCCAATTTTAGGGGGAAGTCAATTAACTTATCTGTATTTTTTGGGGATGCGGGAGGAAACCGGAGTGCCTGGAGGAAACCCACGTAGACACAAGGAGAACATACAAACTCCTTGCAGATGTTGACCTGGCTGGAATTCAAACCGGGGACCCCGCAATGCAAGACAAGAACGCTAACCACAACACCACTGTGCTGCCCACTACGCCACCGTGCTGCTGATCAACTCTACACGTTGTTCACACAGTGGCTGTCCTTGAGAAGTTGTTTTCGGTGTCCTTGGGCAGCACTCAGATGAGTTTATGCTATTCAGGTCAGTAAAGATCACGACCAGCACTCAAAGCTTGCTGGTCACGGAATGTAATTCAGGCTATACCAACTCTTATGTGCGTTTGACCCACCATTCTTTTGCCCTCACAACTTCATATTATAGTAAAAAAAATAGACAAATACCATCATTTTACTTTCATCTTTAACCATTTCGGGACCACGTGCATTAGATTCTACGCCGCACTTGTGGCTGTTCTAGCCTGATGCGGCGTAGAATCTACGCCGGCCCGCAATTTCCGCTCCCGACGCGATCATGCGCACCCAAGGGGGGGATTAAGCTGTCATATGACAGCCGACATCTCCCCCGAGTGATCAGCAGCCATCGCGTATGGCTGCTGATCACATGATCACTACGATCGCCGTCGGATCGTAGTGATCAGTTTGACAGCTGCGGCGGCAGGGGGGAAAGAAGAGGATCCACTCACCTCCCTGCCGTTCCAGCGACGATCGGCGCCCCCCTCCGCTCTGGCCGGCATCTCCGCTCCATCTGACGTCAGCGCCGGGTCCCGGCTTGATGACGTCATCAAGCCGCGACCCGGAACTGATCGTCAGACAGAACGGAGATGCCGGCCGGAGAAGAGGGTTCTGTGTGGCTCATCGCTGGAGCCTGGAAGGTAAGTGAAGGCTGCTGGCAGAAGGGGGGGCCCAGGCCACCATGGGGGGACACAAATCCAGACAGCCACAGACGGGATCCGGCCGCCTGACCCCCCCCAAACGCGCGCACCCCCTTCCCGCGCAAAATGCCTGGTCCTTAAGGGGGGGTAGGTGGCCGGTCCCGAAAAGGTTAATGTGCAGGCCACAGTCAAGCGGCTAAGGATGAGAAGATCCAAACATTATTTTCGACTCAAAATTAGCATTTCCCACTGATTTGACATTTTTGTGACAATAAAATAAATTTTCACATGGTACACTTTTTTAAAAACTGGGAACGTTCTTGAAAACGTGGATTATTTAGTGAAAATGTATTTTACATGCATGGACATAAATTTACATATACTAATCTGTGTAAAAATGTGTTTTCATGCCCATATTTGTATTCGTATTTGTATTCATTGTATTTGTGAAAATACGTTTTCATGCATATATGTTTTTGCAACTATTGTAATCTGTTGGAAAATGTGACATTTTTGTGAAAATTGTGGTAAAACAAAAATGAACATGTTCTTCATTACTACACATTACCATGGACTGCCCTCCTCTACCAATGTGCAGTCACCCTCTCACATTCCTTGGCCACATTTGTAGAGAGGGGATTAATGGCTATTCGAACCATGTCCCCTTACATAGAATCTGCACAACGGAGGATAAAAGAAGACCCTCCCCCCCAGAGACCTGCTGGGGCATTAAAGTGGAAGAATCAGCTACATTACAATTATGCATATGTAGATTCAGAGCTGGATCACACACAAGGTGACAGTGTGGGTGTCCTGGGATCCGGCTGTAATCTTTTTTGAGCCTCTGCCCCAATCTTACTTTGTCAAAGAGGCCAATAGCTGCTACCTTAGTGAAGGCCCCATTTCACTATAATCCAGCCCTCAGAGTTGTCCAACCCCTTAACTAGGGATGGTCGGAAATGCCAATTTCCGATTCCGCGGTAAATCCGCATTCCGCCATTGCCAATTACCGATTCCGCTTTCCGCTACCAATTTCCGCATTCCAATGCGGAATTTTCGCCGGAAATCACGGAAATTCTGCCCGAATTTAACATCGATTTTCTCAAAAACTATAAGGTCTTTTTGAAAACTTTTTTTGCATCTTGTTCACAAGATTCTGTTTAATAAACCCTGTAAATATGGTGTTTCTAGGACTTACGGGGGCTTTGCTATTAACCGCTAAATTTGGCGGATTTTTACTGTAATGTAAAATGCAGAAAATAGGCAGATGCAGATTTTCTGCATTTTACATTACAGTAAAAATCCGCTGACTTTAGCGGTTAATAGCAAATCCCCCGTAAGTCCTAGAAACACCAAATTTGCAGGGTTTATTAAACTTTTGCATCTTGTGATGCAAAAAAAAGTTTTCAAAAAGACCTTATAGTTTTTGAGAAAATCGATGTTAAAGTCGGCTGAAATTTCGGCGATTTCCGGCTGAAATTTCGGCGATTTCCGGAGGAAATCCACCTACTGCACTTGCATTACCGATTTCCGCATTCCGATGCAGAAATGCAATTTCCGATCGGAAATTTCGGAAATTGCATTTCCGCGGAATCCGAATGAGCATCCCTACTATACACTTGTTAGTAGCCCACTTTCAGAGAGGTCAAGAGTAATCAGCTGGGAAAATTCATTAAATTCATTAAAATTCAGGAGCATAACCTCAAATCATAGGACTATCCATCAAAACCTTGATGGGCTTCCCACCCCTTATGTCTAAACCCTCTTTTCTAAGTACAGCAATGCTCCCGCAGCAGTGCCACTCAATGGGATGGATTTATCAAAGCATTACAGACAATTTTTTTCTTCTTAAACTGTTCTAACCAGCAGGGAGAACAGTTCTGCGTGATAATAAGAACCTTCTTAAATCCTAGGTAATAGTGGCAATTTAGCATGGATTTCTAGAGCTTCACTACAGTTAAGAAAAGTGCAAATCCATCCCTAAACTGCTGCAGATTAAGAAGTGCTTGATAGCAGTTCTACACATAGTGCAGATTGCAGGCTAGACATGATTTGTGAGGTGCTCCTCCCCCCTGCTGAATTCCTCCTCAGAGCCTGCCAGTATCAATACAGCAGATGTGTTGGTTACCTCAGCAACAGCAATTCCCCCCCACACACTGCACTGTCTGAGAGACCTTCCTAGCTCCTCCTATTTTACAACAGTTTTAGAAGGACTGTGCACTATTTTGTGATTTCTTAGGATGCCAGAGACAGTTCTGCATGGATTTCTAAAAACCTACCAATATTTTGTCTCAGACACTCTTGATAAATGTCCCCCACCATTCTTGCATATAAAGTCATGTTCCCGTTGCAATGCCAATGCCTCCCTTCCGCTATTTCATATTTGCGAGTGCAGATTTCGGAAGTAAAAAATATACTTTTTTGATGGTAATAATGTCACTATGACATTCTCTAAACTTCAAATATATGTCACACACTCACTGCATGGGTGCTGAAAAACAGCAGTTAGATTTGACACAAACCTGATTCGTCAACCAATGACACAATTTTATACCGTCTAAACAAGAAATAAAACTTAACTTTAATTAAAATTGCAATAAAAGGATAGACCTGTACTAACACTTGCTATATTAGCATTCTGGGGAGAGACCAAGGATCTGTAATACCTTAAAGTTCCATTCAAAACTGATATTCGGGATTCCAACTACTACCCAGACTAGATTAACGATTACATGTGCTACAACATCACCCCACCACAACCCAAAAGGTTTCACCCCATAAAAACAGGGGCTTTGTCAGGAGTACATATAAAGCTACATAAGTCCCGTACAATAAAGTGCATCATCAATCAAAGAAAACAAACAAATCAAAGGAGTGTCATAGCCTCACGAATTTATTGACAGGCTTTTTTTGGGGGAATTTTAATAAAAGTTACGTTTTTTTTCTTGTTTAAACCGCAGTGCATGTAACCCAGAATTAGGCAATGAGATAACCTTTTACATTGACAATATTTATCCACTAATCATACAATATTTGCCATTTAAAACACAAATCGCTCCCGTAACACCGAAATGCAATTTATTATTATAAATATTAGGTCCATGCTTTGTCAAAAACACCCAAGGAAGTGTAATATGCATAATAAGTCTGTCATAATTATGCCTGGCAGAACAAAGGCAAATATGTGCTAAGCTAAAAATGATAGAATTTTTCCAAGCACATGCTAAACAGTCTTTTTTGGCAGGTAGCAGAATGGATTAGAACCTTGGGGTGATAATAGAAAGAGCTACAAAACAAATGGCTTAATGCACAGCATCCATGACTTAAAGCCAACATTATGTTTGGAAAGAGCAAAAGGGGAAGTAGCACATCTATTGCTGTGAAGCCATCAAGTGAGAGGCTGACAGATTAGTTACAAGCCGAATGACTTACACATAGCATAAAAAAGTGGAAGGCAATCAGAGTATTGCATCTGTTGCAAGAGGATTTCCAGCAGCAGCAATGCTGAACCTGATCTGCGATAAAGCTGACAGTTCGGTTCCGTGAACACGTATAAAGCGTTGCAGGTTGCGGGTCGATGTACTGTATTAGTCCCCAATTCCTCAAAGCCGTTTAAGCATCATATCCTCATCATCATTTATCTGGGTTGCAATCTTGTAGTTTACAATATAAACATTTGAAGTTATTTTATTAGTATTATTATTGAGATGAACCATCTGGCCACCATCTGCTGGGTACAAATTGTAAATAAAAGTCTCTCTGATATGCACCGACTAATTAAAACAAAACAAAAAAAGCTGATTACAATCAAGTATTTTGGTCTGTTAAGTGGTTTGCGTAATGTGATCTCCTAAAGAGGGGCGAAAAAGTATCTGCATCAATAAAACAAACCAATAGAGCAGAAGTAAAAAAAAACTAAATAAATTACAGGATGCATTTTAGTTTAGAAGTTCTTTTACAACAATGTAATGCTCTACCTCCACCTCATCAAATATACAACTAGGTTATGCTATCAATGATTACATAACTTTGGTGAAATTTACAATAAACAATTGATAGTGGGGAACAAACGTGAATCTAATTTTGATCAAAAAATGCTATTATAATTACTGTAAAGGCTTAATTATTTATTTATTTGGAATCCCCAGCAATTAATAGGATGATAAGGTGCATGTGGCAGTACTTCATTGCTTATGACTGCATTCTCCTTTGGTATACACAACAGTCTCCTTTGGTACACACAGCATTCTCCTTTGGTATACACAGCATTCTCCTTTGGTATACACAGCAGTCTCCTTTGGTATACACAACAGTCTCCTTTGGTACACATAGCATTCTCCTTTGGTATACACAGCATTCTCCTTTGGTATACACAGCATTCTCCTTTGGTATACACAACAGTCTCCTTTGGTATACACAGCATTCCACTTTGGTATACACAGCATTCTCCTTTGGTATACACAGCAGTCTCCTTTGGTATACACAGAATTCTCCTTTGGTATACACAGCATTCTCCTTTGGTATACACAGCATTCTCCTTTGGTATACACAGCAGTCTCCTTTGGTATACACAGCAGTCTCCTTTGGTATACACAGCAGTCTCCTTTAGTACCACTCCTTCAATTATTGTAATCTAAAAGTTTTTTTTGTACAAGTTGTTTAATTACTGTAGCATACATTTATAACTACATATTTTGTGATTTGTAGAGCCTTATTGTGGCTAGCCTTCATCAGACAACACAATCGGCAAGCCAGCTGTCAAAAATCAGGTTAGGTTTAAAGAAAACAAAGGCAGAGCACACCTGATACAATTTTTGTAAATAGATTGGATGTCCGATTAGATGAAAATCATTGAAATGAATAAAAAAAACTGTTACAAAGGAGGCCCAATCAATCGATGTTTAGACTGTTCTTTTTTTTTTTTTTAAAACATTGATCGGAAGAGGCCTTTCTTTAGAACATTGAGCGGGAGGGTGGGCAGGGAGTGTAGGGGGAGGTAAGGGGTGGGGGAGATAGCATCATGGACATGAGGGCAAGGCTCCAAAGTTACTGCTATCCACTGTAGCAAAGTGAAATCTGATATAATATCAAATGGGGTAATGTGTCAGGACCATACTGTAAATGCCCAACATCATGTAAACATGGATCGCTTACAACATCAACTATATTTGTACATCCAGACTAATTGCAGAACAGAAGTGGAACAGCTTCCCATAAGTTCCAATCTCATATATATATATATATATATATATATATATATATATATATATATGTATATATATATATATATACAGTGGGTTGCAAAAGTATTCGGCCCCCTTGAAGCTTTCCACATTTTGTCACATTACTGCAACAAACATGAATCAATTTTATTGGAATTCCACATGAAAGACCAATACAAAGTGGTGTACATGTGAGAAGTGGATCGAATATCATACATCATTCCAAACATTTTTTACAAATAAATAACTGCAAAGTGGGGTGTGCGTAATTATTCGGCCCCCTGAATCAATACTTTGTAGAACCACCTTTTGCTGCAATTACAGCTGCCAGTCTTTTAGGGTATATCTCTACCAGCTTTGCACATCTAGAGACTGAAATCCTTGCCCATTCTTCTTTGCAAAAAAGCTCCAGCTCAGTCAGATTAGATGGACAGCGTTTGTGAACAGCAGTTTTCAGATCTTGCCACAGATTCTCGATTGGATTTAGATCTGGACTTTGACTGGGCAATTCCAACACATAGATATGTTTTGCTTTAAACCATTCCATTGTTGCCTTGGCTTTATGTTTAGGGTCATTGTCCTGCTGGAAGGTGAACCTCCGCCCAAGTCTTAAGTCTTTTGCAGTCTCCAAGAGGTTTTCTTCCAAGTTTGCCCTGTATTTGGCTCCATCCATCTTCCCATCAACTCTGACTAGCTTCCCTGTCCCTGCTGAAGAGATGCACCCCCCGAGCATGATGCTGCCACCATATTTGACAGTGGGGATGGTGTGTTCAGAGTGATGTGCAGTGTTAGTTTTCTGCCACACATAGCGTTTTGCATTTTGGCCAAAAAGTTCCATTTTGGTCTCATCTGACCAGAGCACCTTCTTCCACATGGTTGCTGTGTCCCGCACTTGGCTTGTGGCAAACTGCAAACGAGACTTCTTATGCTTTCTGTTAACAATGCCTTTCTTCTTGCCACTCTTCCATAATGGCCAACTTTGTACTGTGCATGACTAATAGTTGTCCTATGGACAGAGTCTCCCACCTGAGCTGTAGATCTCTGCAGCTCGTCCAGAGTCACCATGGGCCTCTTGACTGCATTTCTGATCAGCGCTCTCCTTGTTCGGCCTGTGAGTTTAGGTAGATGGCCTTGTCTTGGTAGGTTTTCAGTTGTGCCATACTCCTTCCATTTCTGAATGATCACTTGAACAGTGCTCCTTGGGATGTTCAAGGCTTTGGAAATCTTTTTGTAGCCTAAGCCTGCTTTAAATTTCTCAATAACTTGATCCCTGACCTGTCTTGTGTGTTCTTTTGGACTTCATGGTGTTGTTGCTAACCAATATTCTCTTAGACAACCCCTGAGGCCCTCGCAGAGCAGCTGTATTTGTACTGACATTAGATTACACACAGGTGCACTCTATTTAGTCATTAGCACTCATCAGGCAATGTCTATAGGCAACTGACTACACTCAGACCAAAGGGGGCCAAATAATTATGCACACACCACTTTGCAGTTATTTATTTGTAAAAAAATATTTGGAATCATGTATGATTTTCGTTCCACTTCTCATGTGTACACCACTTTGTGTTGGGCTTTCATGTGGAATTCCAATAAAATTGATTCATGTTTGTGGCAGTAATATGACAAAATGTGGAAAACTTCAAGGGGGCCGAAAACTTTTGCAACCTACTGTATATATATATATATATATATATACATATATATATATATATATATATATATATATATGTGTGTGTGTGTGTGTGTGTTTTTGTAATTATTATTTTAATAGAACAGTGGTTCCTTTATAAAGATCAAAAATGATCTTTATAATACAACATATAAAAAAGACTCAACTGGAATGTAGTGATCAGTATAAGAAGGTCTACTGAATAATACTGCTTTATGACTAAATATACCGTACAATAACCACAACTCTGACAAGGATATGTGCTCATCTCAGCTGACTGGATGGATGCTGCAGCACAAGTGCTCCGTTTTGTTGAAGTTCTCTCTTATGACAGAAACAGAGCAATTACCTGTGAAAGCTTAATGTCAAACTAGCGTGTGAACACCAGGCTCATCTGGCTCAGTAAACACAGACCTCATAAATGTCATGTATACACAAATCTCAAAGCACACTGCTGTTTGATATATCAATGCCATTGCATTAAACAGTAGCAATATTCTTTATTTCCACCAACTTCAGGCTATACTCTTAAAGTTAAAATGCTGAATATACAAATTGAATGAACCCCTGTAGCCATCAATAAGTTCATAAGTACCCAATTTTGGAACTATGTGCCCTGAGTCCCTGGCATGTCCCTGCTCTGTGGGTTGGTCAAGGTTACAATTTGGCATTTGGGGAATGTTCTGGTGGCCACCAAATACACACACAAAAAACCATGGAGTTTGTATGGATTTCCTCTTTGTCTCTTACCACTTACATTTTTTTTTTATTATGATTTACTGTATATAGCACCAACATCTTCCGCATCACTGTACACTGTCTTGTCACTTAACTGTCCCTCAGAGGGACTCACAATCTAATCCCTACCATACTCAAATGTCCATCATAGTCTAGGGCCAACTTAGGGGGAACCAATACACTTTTCTGTATGTTTTTGGGATGTGGGGGGAAACTTAAGTGCACAGAGGAAACCCACAGAGACCCGGTGTGAACATATAAACTGTGTGCAGATATTCGAACCAGGGCTGCAAGTGTGCTATCCACTACACCACTGTGATGCTGCTTACATCCAAACTGGTTGTATATTGTGCATCTGTGTATGACTGTGGTAATAGGTGTTACAGTAACAAGAGCCACCGCATGCCATGAGGTAAGCATCATCTCTGAGTCTTGCTTCCCACTTCACAATGTTTAAGTGTTGACCTCAAATGCTATATACACAGATAGAATGCTAATCTGTGTAACACTGTTCTTCATGTCTTATCCTCTGCTGGTGTTGGAATTTGGGATCCAGCATGGGGACACTTAAATTATATGGAACACTACACTTCAGCACCCAAGGTAGTGAACAGGGTCACAGAACTGCAGTCCACATCGCACTTTAGGTGACTCTGATGCTTCTTCCCACCAAGCCGGAAGAAGGAAGCATCGGAGTTATGTGAAAGTGAGTGAGCTCTCCATGACCCCATCGACTGCTTCGGGTGCTGAAGTACGGTGTTCGGTATAATTTGGGTTTCCCAATGCAGGATCCCAAACTCGAACGCTGCCACTATCCTTTGCAACATGTACTGTATCTATCTACAGTATGAGTAGTTGTGTTCTTTGAGAAAGTCGGAAGTGAATTCTTGTTTAATATCGACAGTTTTCGAAAGTGACTACTGTGCAGATAGCAACATGATATCCCTAGAACACCAATGAAGGATAGGGTACCATTTATTAAGAAACTCTGGACTGCCTTTACAAAAGATTGGAGTAAAGTCTGGTACACACATCCAGTGTTAATCGGCCAATCACTGGCCAGTTTTACATTACCATTTAGTATGATTGTCAACAGATTTTGAATATTATCAGAAGATTGTGTAGGTAAGCTTTCATACTAAATGGAAGTGGTTAAATTGGCCAACCATTGGCAAAATTGAAGGTTTGTACCAGGCTTAAGGGTAACCATTTTGAAATTGGATCGACTTTTTAGGAAGTCAGTGTGGATACATACAAGGAAAAGGCTCATTGTTAGCCAGGATTTCAGTATTTTTGTTTCCCCAGTTCAATAATGGGATCATGCTGTTTGGCTATGAAAGTATATCTCACTAATCCTCCTATCACTGTTTATTCATCTTCTCAAAAACTATGATACTATAGCTCTGTTAGCAACTTAAAGTAGATTTGGGTGTGATCAGCTGGACTCCTTTAGAAATCTTATATTGTTTAAGCTGACCAATGCCTATTATGTGATTAGGAGGCACCTGTGCAACCAAACAACAGCAGTTGGGCAAGAGCACTCATTCAACCTGCTAGATTACTAATGCCGTCATCAATGACATTGCGAGACACCAATACTGGTGCTATGTAGATGTTCACTTGAGGTGATCTCATACATGTAGGTTGATGAAACTCTGGCATCTATATGTAACATAGGCGAATAATCAGTTTATGTATGGATGTACTTTATGTATAAAGCGGGCCCCCTGGATCACAATTAGAACTGATTGTAGTCTTTTAATTCAGTAGCTGTACACTGAAACAGCAAATGTTGAAGGCAGGCACTTTCTAATTAAGGGATCTTTGGTCCGGTTCATAAATCTAGACTGCAAATGGTAAATCAAGTCAATCTAAGAGAAAAATAATTCAAGGACTATTTTTGCTCTTCATTGTTAGTGTTAGAGGCTTATCTTAGGCACAGTTTTAAATACACTTTCCACAGAACACTATTTTACATTAAAATTGAGCATTTCATTTTATGAATTAAAAAAAAATAATAAAAAAAAACAAACAAATATATATTTTTGCAAAACAAAAAATAAACTACTTTTTTCACCAGCTCACAGATCCATAGTGACTGACTGCAACACTCGCGCTTTAGTCACATGGTCAGGAAGGGGGAAAGTGATTGCTGGATCATGCACAATAAGTAAAACATGGGACTCTGACAACATATTAAAGTAGTGACAAAAAGTGCCCAAGGTACTTACCTCACTTTTTGCTAGAGAATGGGCTGCTTCTAAATCTTAGCTAACATGATCCACTGTCCAGTGTCCAATCCTTCAGTATTGGGGTGGTCAATGAGATGCAAATAATTTCAAATTGATGCAGGATTATGCAAATTATGTATGAAAATGTATGCCGCTTGAAAATGTTCCAATCAAATTTTACCACCCAGGATTTGATTGGTTAATTTTAAAGCTGCATAAATTTGAATACAAACTGTGCATAATGCTGCATCAACTCAAAATTATTTGCATTTTATTGACCATCTCTACTTCAGTATACTCACTTGTCCTAAAAACTGCATCACCTGAACGCTCTGAGAAATCTGAAACCACCAGCTTAACCACTTGCCGACCGCCCACAGCCGATGGGCGGCGGCAAAGTGGTGCGCAGAACGACCGCAATACGCCCATCGGCAGCGTTGCGCGCGCATCCTCCGGCAATAGGCTCCTCCCACCTGTCGGCCATTCGGAAGCGCCGGCGGGTTGTTAACCCACGGATCGCCGCATAGTAAGTGTATAATACACTTTGTAATGTATACAAAGCATATTATACAGGCTGCCTCCTGCCCTGGTGGTCCCAGTGATCGAGGGATCACCAGTACAGGCTGCAGCCCTCCCTGTCTGCACACACACACACACACTGATCTGCCCTCCCCTGCCCTCTGATCGCCCACAGCACTCCTCAGACCCCCCCTGTCCACCCCCAGACCCATGTTTGCACCCAATCACCCCCCTTATCACCCATCAATCACCAATCACAATCTGCCAACACTATTTTTTAGGTTAGGTCCTAAACTGCCCCCTGGGGCTCCTGATCACCCCCCACACCCTCAGATCCTCCCCAGGACCCTGACCCCCTGTGTATTGTATACATCTATTCTTCCCTGTAATCACCCACTGATCACCTGTCAATCCCCTGTCAATCGCCCATCAATCACCCCCTGTCACTAAAACCCATCAGATCAGACCCCAACCTGCCCCTTGCGGGCACCTGATCACCCTCCCACACCTTCAGATCGCCCGCAAACCACCCTCAGATCACCCCCGAAGTGCATTGTTTACATCTGTTCTCCCCTCTAATCACTCCCCTAATCACTCATCAATCACTCCCTGTCACTATCCGTCATGTTCTCTGCTGCCATGTCCAGGTCACGATTTGAGTACTTTCTGCGCTTCCTGCACTTCAGTGCCAATACAACCTGTCATCTAAGAGGCCACCCTGCTTATGACCCTTTCCACAAAATTCGGCCCCTCATAGACCACCTGTCATCAAAATTTGCAGATGCTTATACCCCTGAACAGCCATTTTGAGGCATTTGGTTTCCAGACTACGCCTCACGGTTTTGGGCCCCTAAAATGCCAGGGCAGTATAGGAGCCCCACCAAATGATCCCATTTTAGAAAGAAGACACCCCAAGGTATTCCATTAGGTGTATGATGAGCTCATAGAAGATTTTATTTTTTGTCACAAGTTAGTGGAAAATTACACTTGCTTTTTTTTACACACAATTGTCCATTTACAGAGATATTTCTCCCACCCAGCATGGGTATGTGTAAAAATACACCCCAAAACACATTATACTATTTCTCCTGAGTGCGGCGATACCACATGTGTGACACTTTTTTGCAGCCTAGGTGCGCTAAGGGGCCCAACGTCCTATTCACAGGTCATTTTGAGGCATTTGGTTTCTAGACTACTCCTCACGGTTTAGGGGCCCTAAAATGCCAGGGCAGTATAGGAACCCCACCAAGTGACCCCATTTTAGAAAGAAGACACCCAAAGGTATTCCATTAGGAGTATGGTGAGTGAAATTACATTTTTTGTCACAAGTTAGCAGAAATTGATTTTTATTGTTTTTTTTCACAAAGTGTCATTTTCCACTAACTTGTGACAAAAAATAAAATCTTCTATGAACTCACCATACACCTAACGGAATACCTTGGGGTGTCTTCTTTCTAAAATGGTGTCACTTGTGGGGTTCCTATACTGCCCTGGCATTTTAGAGGCCCTAAACCATGAGGAGTAGTCTAGAAACCAAATGCCTCAAAATGCCCTGTGAAATCCTAAAGGTACCGTACTCATAGGACGTTGGGCCCCTTAGCGCACTCAGGCTGCAAAAAAGTGTCACACATGTGGTATCGCCATACTCAGGAGAAGTAGTATAATGTGTTTTGGGTTGTATTTTACACATACCCATGCTGGGTGGGAGAAATATCTCTGTAAATGACAATTTGTTTATTTTTTTACACACAATTGTCCATTTACAGAGATATTTCTCCCAATCAGCATGCGTATGTGTAAAAATACACCCCAAAACACATTATACTACTTCTCTTGAGTACGGCGATACCACATGTGTGACACTTTTTTGCAGCCTAGGTGCGCTAAGGGGCCCAACGTCTTATGAGTACCTTTAGGATTTCACAGGGCATATTGAGGCATTTGGTTTCTAGACTACTCCTAACGGTTTAGGGCCCCTAAAATGCCAGGGCAGTAGAGGAACTCCACAAGTGACCCCATTTTAGAAAGAAGAAACCCCAAGGTATTCCATTAGGTGTATGGTGAGTTCATAGAAGATTTTATTTTTTACAAAATTCATGTCTTTTTTGATGAATATAATAAAAACTAAAAATTGCAGCAGCAATCAAATAGCACCAAAAGAAAGCTGTATTAGTGACAAGAAAAGGAGGTAAAATTTATTTAGATAGTAGGTTGTATGACTGAGCAATAAATCGTTAAAGCTGCAGTGGTCCGAATAGAAAAAAAAGCTCTGGTCCTTAAGGGGTGAAAAGACTGCGGTCCTCAAGTACTTAATGTCCATTTTTCTGATGTAATTCTAGGAAGCTATAAAGTATGAGTGTGAAGGGATAAAATCTAGCCGACTTATTTCACCTATGGAAGAAAAATGTATTCTTACTAATTAAATAAAACTCAAGAAACAGCAGCAAGTAAATAATTATTCTGTATCTTCTTTTTAACCTTCTCCAATATTTTTTGAATCACCCAAGTTCTTCTCAGTTCTTCATTTTACACGGCTGTGTGGGGGGAACGTGGGTGATCTCTGAGTGCTGCTGTGAGGAGAGCCAGTGGGGTATCCACCTCCTCACTCAAGAAATTAGTGTGAGGAATCAACCAGTCTATCAGCTGTGTGGGTGGGGCTGGCACCAGCTCATGTGCTGTAGCTCCTCCCCAAATTGCACGTACACTAGAGTTATACATAATTATCTGGGGAAGGGTGGAGCCAAAGAGTATGAAAATGCTCAACCTAGTCCGACACTTTCATATGAGTAGCCTAATGCCATGCTGGACTACCAGTAGATCAGGTGGCAGCACAGGCAGCAGGGAGCCAAAATGCGCCCACGTATTATTTATATTGTCTGGTGCAGTGTTGCAGCATGAGGTTGGCGGTGATCAAAGAGTCAGAATTAGTCCAACACTTTAAACTGAAGGGGCTTACATCCTGTCAAATGATATCTGATAACAGTATCCTTAGTGTTAGCCATTATGCTCCTTGCCGGACTACGTCCAACATCAGGAGCTGTGGAGAACAATCCACAGTAGGGCTCTTTCCCAATAGGGCAATTCACAGATGTTTCTCATATGCAAATTCAGTTGGGCGAATGCAGCCTATTTGAAAGCAATACATGTGCTTACAATGCATTTTGACTGGCCACCAGCCTGAATAATAAACAATGAACAGTGTAATTATGATGATAAGTGCTGATCAGAAGAGTCAACAGGGAATCAGAAAATACACCTCATTTGTTAACACAACTGCTAGTTACCGGTAGGTGTTCAGTGGCTGGTGCTTTTGATTTACTAACTGCCAATCCTGCTTACTTGTGAGTGGAGATTTGTACTTATGGGGAATTCTCTGTTCACACACAATAGTGACATTGGCCATCAGCATCATCATCTTGCAAAACAGGTATAAAAATAAAATTGCTATGTGCTTGGCTATAAAGTGTGGAAGAGGTGAGCTAATCACAAAAGAAGTAATGAGTAACAAGAGGCGTCCACACCTGTGACTGCTTCAGACTTAGGCACTTGTTGTTGACCTGAGGAAGCAGGTCTTTTGTGCATCATTAAAAAGTATCTACCCAATTCGTTTGTTCTTTTATGGAGGTAAGACCAAATCTACTTCTATATTTTATGATTTAGAGCAGTGGTCCCCAACCTTTTCCGGCCCGGGGACCACTTTCTGACCAAATTTTTCTCCAGGGAACGGCGGGGGGGGGGGGGGGTGGGGGGTGGGCGCGGGTGTTTGCGCGACCTAGTGGACAGTGTCGTGCGCAGCGGGTTATGGGGGGGGGAGGGGGGCTGGGGTGCGGCTGCATAGCTAGCATAGTTGCCCCAGTATAGGGAGTTTAGTTGCCCCAGTATAGCTAGTATAGTTACCCCAGTATAGCTAGTATAGTGCCCCAGTATAGCTAGTATAGTTCCCCAGTATAGCTAGTATAATGACCAGTATAGCTAGTATAGTCCCAGTATGGATAGGTAGTGCCCCAGCATAGTGCCCAGTATGGGTAGGTAGTGCCCCAGTATAGCCAGTAAAGTGCCCAGTATAGCTAGTATAGTGCCCAGTATAGGTAGGTAGTGCCCAGTATAGCTAGTATAGTGCCCAGATACCTAGTATAGTGCCCAGTATAGCTAGCATAGTGCCCATTATGGTGCCCAGTATAGCTAGTATAGTGCCCAGTATAGCTAGCATAGTGCTCAGTATAGGTAGGTAGTGCCCAGTATAGGTAGGTAGTGCCCAGTATAGCTAGTATAGTGCCCAGTATAGGTAGGTAGTGCCCAGTATAGCTAGTATAGTGTCCAGTATAGGTAGGTAGTGCCCCAGTATAGTGCCCAGTATAGCTAGTATAGTGCCCAGTATAGCTTCCTAGTATTGGTAGGTAGTGCCCCTCCCCCCTCCGCGGCCGCCGCTCCTGTTACCTTATCATGAGCGGGCGGCCGCTTGTTCGATTAGATTCCTCCGTAGCCGCTCTCCTCAGTGGCATCTCCTATTACAGCAGCACGCTCGGCGGCTGCTGTGATGAGCAGGAAGCGGTACAGCGGCTTCCTGTAGCGGCGATATGCATCGCTGTTACCATGGGAACCGCTGTACCGCTTCCTGCTCATCACAGCAGCCGCCGAGCGTGCTGCTGTAATAGAAGATGCCACTGAGGAGAGCGGCTACGGGGGAAGGTAATCGGACAAGCAGCCGCCCGCTCATGATAAGGTAACAGGAGTGGCGGCCGCGGGGAGGGGAGAAGCGAGAGGCCAGACCTGCCGCGGTCCGGTGGTTGGGGACCCCTGCCGTACGGCACACCAGGCAACATCTCGCGGCACACTAGTGTGCCACGGAACAGCGGTTGAAAAACACTGATTTAGAGAATAGAATATTTTGGGGCACCTCCTACAGTTCCTTTTAATCACAGAACCGACTGATGAGAATTACAACTGCTTTTGCAGGATAAACAGTTCTCATACTTTAACTTTGTATTGAGATGTTTTTTATTTGTCTTCTGCTTTAACCTCCACTGTTTTATAATTTAAAATGCCCCTAGCAAACTGCAGACTGGCAATATGGTGCAAGTGAACTTGATCTTTCAGATGAAAACTGCAGTATTCCTTGTATTTTTTCAAAATGACCTAACATAATACTGTGTAGATGTACTTGTCATACCATCACAAGCCATCACAGAGACCCCTGACTGTGTAAGGACATTACTAAAAGTATCTTAGTACATTCACACAGTAATTAGGACAGTATGGACAGATCTGATCACTGTTATTGATGATAGTGTAATATTTCTGACATCCTCAGTCCTTGTGCAGGCATGTGTGTGTGATGCGGCTGCCGCTGCTAACATTGCTTAGCAAATGCATATTAATGTTTGTGAAGTTGATGGCAGAGTAGTGCATGTCTGCCAGCCTTAGGCCAGAGTAATTATCTTCCAGACTTTACAGGCATTATTAGGTGGATTTCATATTTGTGGTTTGATAACTATATGGCAAGAGATTAGAAGGCTTGCATTCATGTGTTAACTAAACTGAATAAAAACAATACTCTATAGCCTCAATATATATATATATATATATATATATATATATATATATATATATATATATATATATATATATATATAAATATATATATATATATATAATATATATATATATTCATGATAATATATATATATATATTATCATGAATTGCCTTTCTTTACTTATTTTTCATTGTTTCACCTTATCATCTCAACCATAACTTTTCAGCACATTCAAAGCAAAAAAAAAAGATGAGCGCAAAAAAAAACAAACAAAAAAAAAAACAGAAAAAAACTCAAAATGAGTTGTTTATGTCAAAACATTAACTTCAGTATATTTTAGGTTTTTTTGCCATATTTTTCATACTTATTATTATTATTTTTTTTTGCTTGCTTGGTACTTAAAAGGCTTTACAGAAAAAGGAGAGATAATTCAGGAAATACTGTAAGGCAAAAGACAGATAAGGTCTCTTATTCAATTCATTTTGGTATTACCATTTCACCTGCTTTTTAGTATCTTTTCAATTGTCAGGTGCTGTTAGTTATTTTGTATATAGGATGAAAAATGATTTCCTGGGGAAAAAATGTAGAAGAAGCATTAAGGACACTATTTCTACTACTAGCGTTTTTGCAATCCGAAATCGCAAATGCACCACAATTGCGCCATACACTGGACCCCAATCGCGCCAGAATCATGGCAGTGGAAACTGGGAAGAAACGTGATCACAGCACAATTGCATTCACGTTTCTTAGTGGAAAAGAGCCCTAGCTGAATAGGGGGAAAGGAGAGATAATTTATGAGATAAGACAGAGAAGGAGAGAGAATTCATGAGATCAGACAGATGGGCCCATATGCAATTCACTTTTTCACCTGACTTTTCTCCCAGGAGATAATTTTTCATCTTCGATTAAAATAACTTTTCAGTACTTTTCAACTAAAAAAGTACCAAAAAGTAGGTGAAAAGGTACTATCAAAATTATTGACAAGTTTAAAAATATCACCTAGGAGAAAACTCAGGTGAAAAAGTGAATTGCATATGGCCCCTGGTGCTTTATTCACAAAGCAGTGTTATGCTGTAACTCATGGATTTACGCATCTTATTTTAGTCTACCATTCATTAATTCATAACATTTGCACATATATCTTCCAACTCAAAATTTAACATCCATTTTTTATATAGATAACATTTAAAATAATGGATGAGTAAGCAAATAGCACGCACACACATTGCACTTGTTATCAGCTCACTCTCCCTTTATTTTACACTAATATATTTAACAGACATTAAGCTTTGGTTGGTAAGATTTTATGTGCATGCATAGTGCATTAAATACCTACCTAGCATGACCTATGAAACCAGGAAAGAGTGATCGACTCAAGTATAAGCCTTGTTGTAGAAATGCGGCAGCTACTGATATGATATGGCCCCAGTATTAGGAACCCCCCCACACTCCCGAGTATAGATAGCCAGATGTGCTCCCAGTAGCCCTCTCCCCAGGAAAGCTAGCTAGATGCACAACTCTGCACACCAGGCAATGAGTATAAGCCAATTGTTTCAGCACATTTTGGGTGCTGAAAAACTTGGCTTATACGTGAGTATATAGCATACATATATCAAGTACATTTGTCCAAAAAATAAACACAGTATAAATTACTTTTTCCCCTATGTAGCTGTCACTTAAAGTAAGAAGTAAAATCTGACAAATCTGACTGTTTTTTGACTAATCCATCTCCTCATGAGAAATTCTGAGTTTTTCTTACTTGCAAAAAGCACTTACTGAACAGAATGTGCTTAGTCCAATTGCCAGAATAGTGTGTAAATGAGTAAGTGAGACTGGCCAGCATCTTTGTATACAACTTTTCCATAAAGCTCTTCTGTAAAGTTTAAAGGAAACGTCGAGAATCCCATTAAGAGATGGACTAGTACAAAACCAGATTTGCTAGATAATTACTTCCTGCTCTGCTGAGTGGCAGTAACATAGGAAAAAATAATATATAGTGAATTTTACTCTGAAAGAAATGTATGTCCCATATGTATATGTTTATATGTATTTTCAATTGGACAATTTTTCATAATAGTGGTCCTTTAAGCAGACACATTGATATTTATCATAGCTTCCTTTTAGTAAGTGCTCCTTTATGGTCCCTTGAAGTCCTTCATACAATATTGGTAGTTCCAATTGAATTAGGTGAAATGGGCGCACCGCGTGTCAAGTACGTCGACTGCCACCACAGGCAGCAGTGTGAGCTGGTAGTTTGGGCACTGGAGTTAGTCTATAGTATAAATCAGGGGTGCCCACACTTTTTCGGACTGTGAGCTACTTTGATGACGACCAAGACGAGGTGATCTACCACCAATCCAACATAACGCCCTTCCCCCTCCCCCCGCCACTGAAGCAAAAAAATAAAAAATACATACAGAAAGTAGGGAAAATAGACTGGTGGTTCTCCTGTGCAATCAATCGTGTGGTGTGTGTTGGATGTTGAGAGAAGTCAAGCGTGACTGAGTAGAGAAGTACTTACTTGGTGTGGAATGTGACAGCAGGAGACGCTTGATCCACACAGCCCCAGCCAGCGGAAGGACAGGAGACACTGCACGTGGATGGTCTGATGCAAATCATATTAGCACGTCGGGTAGTCAAACCAGGGAACCGCTTGATCCCCACAGACCCAGCGTGCAGGCTCAGCTTACAACAGCCAGCATTACAGCCCTGCTGAAACACGTCCACTCCTCCAGACTTCATGTGACCTTACAGGATGTTTCAGCCACACTGCTTGACTGTTGCCGGCAGGAACGGGCGGCAGCAGACACAGTCGCTGCCCTTATTGGCTCACGAAGTACTGACAGCAATCAATGCATAACATGTCTTCAGCGTTGGATCACAATCTACCCATTAGCCCTTTGTGATCGACTGGTAGATCACAATCAACTGGTAGATCGCGATCGACACATTGGGCACCCCTGGTATAGATGAACTCTGGCTACCAGCGCAGTGTCAACAGAGCAGTAATACTGCTTTAGCCAAGCCTTACCAAGGGGGTAAGGGAAGGTTAGGAGCTGGGTTATGAAGGAGCATCAAAGGATCAGTACGAGATAATTGGTTACAATATAGCCAAGCATCTGGTGGTAAGTTAGGAGGGGAGTTGTTGAAGGAGCATTGGAGGATTGGCAATAGGTGTTTGGCTAGCTACAGGAGATTGGTAATAAGCGATTTACTATAATATAGTAAGGAGCAGCAGAGGTACATAAGGCACCAGCTTATAGGTGGAGCTGTGGCGGAATGGAGTGAATGGGTTTATATAGGTAAGAAGGGTTTAGTGTTAGGCATAGATGGGGGAGCATACTATACAAGAGTGAAGAGATGTGTGCTCTGACCAGTCAACATTAGATGTGGGGAGGTTAGTGTTAGGAGAAGGTGGGGGGAAGTTAGTGTTAGGCGTAGACATTTGAAGGGCCCTTCAGAGGCAAAAGAGAGAATTACGGTAAATTAGTTAAAACAGCCCAGCAAAAAAAGAGAAAAATTTTGTTTCTCCTTAAAGGGAACCTTAATGAGAGGGATATGGATGTTTCCTTTGAAACAATGCCATTTGCTTGGCACTCCTGCTGATCTCTTTGGCTGCAGTAGTGGCTGAATCACACCTGAAACAAGCATGCAGCTAATCCAGTCTGACTTTAGTCAGAGGCAGCATCTCATCTGAATGCTTGTTCAGGGGCTGTGGCTAAAAGTATCAGAGACACAAGATCAGGGATGAGCGACGGATTAAAAACAGATGAAATACGAATGGGTTTTATTTGGATTTTAACGCAGAGTGGGAGGCGCCGTGGAACGGATGGAAGAAGACGCATGCTGGGTAAGTTTAAACCCCCCCCCCCCTCCTTAAACACCCGCTCAGCTTCAGTAATTAGGAGGAGGAAATCCAAATGAAACCCATTCGGATTTCATCCGTTTTTAATTCATCGCTCATCCCTGCACAAGATCAGCAGGAGAGTCAGGCAACTGATACTATTTTAGAAGGCAGAAACCATATCCTTCTCCGTTTGGGTTTCCTTTAAGTGGACAAGCCTACTGGAGTAGAGGTAATGCCAACATCTTTGGAGCAGAAGGTTGCGAGTTCAATACTTGTTCTCAACAAGTAATTTAGCTGCCTATTTATTTACCTATGAGCTTCCCCAGCACATACTGGAGCTTGTTGAACCTGCAAGAACATGGTTACAAAATTGCTTTCTGATCCTGCTTAAAGGACCACTCCTGCGAAAAAGTAAGCAGTTAAAGAGAATCTGTATTGTTAAAATCACACAAAGGTAAACATACCAGTGCGTTAGGGGACATCTCCTATTACCCTCTGTCACAATTTCGCCGCTCCCCGCCGCATTAAAAGTGGTTAAAAACAGTTTTAAAAAATTTGTTTATAAACAAACAAAATGGCCACCAAAACAGGAAGTAGGTTGATGTACAGTATGTCCACACATAGAAAATACATCCATACACAAGCAGGCTGTATACAGCCTTCCTTTTGAATCTCAAGAGATCATTTGTGTGTTTCTTTCCCCCTGCATCTCTCATGCACTAAAGTTTCAGGCTGCTCTTTTCTTCCTGCAAACAGCTTTGCCCTTGTCTGTAATTCCTCACTATGTGAAAGCCCAGCCAGCTCAGAGGAGGATTTATCCAGCTTGTAAAAGATAAGAGAGAAGAGAGAAGCTGCCCTAATCTAAACAATACACAGGCAGTGTGCATAGAGGGGCCTGGAAGGGGGAGTTCATATCAGAACCACAACACTGAAGAACTTGGCAGCCTTCCAGACACAGGCCTGACAAGTCTGACAAGAGAGAGATAAGTTGATTTATTACAGAGATGGTGATAGTAGAACGTGCTGCAGTAAGCCAGAACACATTAGAATAGCTTTTGGAACTTGTAGGATGATAAAAAACAGGATGCAATTTTTGTTACGGAGTCTCTTTAAAATATGTCAGAACCGACAGGTTTAGGACTAGTCCATGTCCTCATGGGGGATTCTTAGGGTTTTGTTTGCAAAAGCATTTCCTGAGCAGTAGATTCTGAGTCTAACTGACAAAATAGTTACATAGTTACATAGTTATTTTGGTTGAAAAAAGACATACGTCCATCGAGTTCAACCAGTATAAAGTACAACACCAGCCTGCTCCCTCACATATCCCTGTTGATCCAGAGGAAGGCGAAAAAACCCTTACAAGGCATGGTCCAATTAGCCCCTAAAGGGAAAAATTCCTTCCCGACTCCAGATGGCAATCAGATAAAATCCCTGGATCAACATCATTAGGCATTACCTAGTAATTGTAGCCATGGATGTCTTGCAACGCAAGGAAAGCATCTAAGCCCCCTTTAAATGCAGGTATAGAGTTTGCCATAACGACTTCCTGTGGCAATGCATTCCACATCTTAATCACTCTTACTGTAAAGAACCCTTTCCTAAATAAATGGCTAAAACGTTTTTCCTCCAAGCGCAGATCATGTCCTCTAGTCCTTTGAGAAGGCCTAGGGACAAAAAGCTCATCCGCCAAGCTATTATATTGCCCTCTGATGTATTTATACATGTTAATTAGATCCCCTCTTTTCTCTAGACTAAATAAACCCAGTTTATCTAACCTTTCTTGGTAAGTGAGACCATCCATCCCACGTGTCAATTTTGTTGCTCATCTCTGCACCTGCTCTAAAACTGCAATATCTTTTTTGTAATGTGGTGCCCAGAACTGAATTCCATATTCCAGATGTGGCCTTACTAGAGAGTTAAACAGGGGCAATATTATGCTAGCATCTCAAGTTTTTATTTCCCTTTTAATGCATCCCAAAATTTTGTTAGCTTTAGCTGCAGCTGCTTGGCATTGAGTACGATTATTTAACTTGTTGTCGATGAGTACTCCTAAGTCCTTCTCCAAGTTTGATGTCCCCAACTGTATCCCATTTATTTTGTATGGTGCTAGACCATTAGCATGTCCAAAATGCATGACTTTACATTTTTCAACATTGAATTTCATCTGCCATGTATGTGCCCATATAGCCATCCTATCCAGATCCTGTTGCAATATGACACTATCTTCCTGAGAGTTGATAATTCTGCACAATTTTGTATCATCTGCAAAAATAGCAACATTGCTCTCTACTGCATCTACTAGGTCATTAATAAATAAATTGAAGAGCACTGGACCCAAAACAGACCCCTGTGGTACCCCACTGCTAACAGTCTCCCATTTTGAGTACGACCCATTGACCACAACTCTTTGTTTTCTGTCCATTAGCCAGTTCCCTATCCATGCACACAGACTCTTCCCCAGTCCTTGCATCCTCAACTTTTGCACCAGACTTTTGTGGGGAACAGTGTCAAAGGCCTTTGCAAAGTCCAAGTATATCACATCTACAGCATTCCCAATAGCCATATTAGCATTCACTACCTCATAAAAGCTGAGCATGTTAGTCAAACAGGACCTGTCTTTAGTAAACCCATGTTGATGCTGAGAAATAAGATTATTTTCTAGTATGAAGTCATGTATAGTATCTCTTAGTAACCCCTTGTGAGAATCCGCTCAGCTGCCTGCGCAGGCAGGCAGCCTTTTGACCATTGTTTAGGTTTGCATGCTGCAGGACTCTGGAACAGAGACCTGTCTTTCCATTGCAAGTTCTGGTCTGTCCTCTTGCTGGGGAATTTGCATACATTCGTTATGCAAATCCCCTACCTGCCTTCTTTGATGACTGGCACTATAAGAGCTTTATGTTTCCCAGAAGGCTTTGCTGGTCATTTCCCTTTCATGGTCTGTTCCTGATGGACACTCCTGAGTGTCAGCCATTCTCGTTTGTTAAAGTTATCTTAGTGTAATTCGTGGGAATGCACTAGGCAGTTTCCCTAGTGCAGTTAGGATTGCATTATTTGTATTGCCTGTTCTGTCTGTCTGTGGGGTGCTAACCAGAGCAGCGGTTGCTACTGGTAGGCCCTTCTGTTCTGTCTCCTGGGATCGCGCTAGCCACTTTTCGCTAGCGCTGTGGATCCTTCTGTTCTGTCTCATTGGATCGCGCTAGCCACTTTTCGCTAGCGCTGTGGATCCTTCTGTTCTGTTTCCCTGGATCGTGCTAGCCTCTTTTCGCTAGTACTGTGGATCCTTCTGTCCTGCTACTCTGTATTTGGATCGCACTAGCATCTTGCGCTAGCGCTGTGGATCCTTCTGTCCTGTCTGTCTGAATCGCACTTGCCCTAGCGTTAGTGGCAGTGGATTCCTCTGATCTGAATCTTGGACCTAACCTCGGCTGCGGTCGCTGCTGGTTACTCCTTCTGTTTGTCGTGTGCTTGGATCACACTGCTCTGACAGCAAGAGCAGTGGATCTTTCTGATACCTGGTTCGCACTGGCTCTGACGGTAAGAGCAGTGGTTCCTGTTTGATCGTTTCTCGTTGTCTGTCTGTTTGCGTGCGCTTGCTGGTGCCTGCGGTAAGGCAACCGTGTAGCAAGCGCGTTTGTGTGGTGTCTGTCTCATGTCGGTTAGTTAGGCGTGCTTGTCCCTGTTGTGCTTATCACGCGGGGACCGCGCACGAACGCGTGCACTGTTGCGAATGAGTGCGGGGTACGCGTTCAGTTAGCGTTTATTATTTTCCGCATCTCCTCATTGTATGATTTGCTGTGCCTTTGCTACCCTTGTGCGCTGTCCTGCTCTGTCTTGTGTCTCTATCGGCAATCGCCAATCTTGCGATTGCGTTCCCACTTTGTTTCCGCTGTTGTGTGTTCACTGTCGCTGGGTGGCGGCTAGTTTGGTGCACACACATACATCCTGTCCCTGTGCTCTTTCTCTTTAAGGGCTCTTCAGCCCCGTTAATCGGGTTCTGTACAATTCCCATCTGGCATCTGTGGCTGTGCAGCGGCGGTGTTCGCCTGCACTCCACAGCGCCATCTGCCGGTGGGAATTGCCCTCTGCGGGTGCATAGCACCTAGCCTGGGTTTCCGCAATAATACGCTTGTGGAGGAAATCCGCCGCGTCAGCGCACGTCTGGTGCGCTGACCGCGGAGACGATTCCACAATCGTTACACCCCTAAAATAGTTTGCATACAACTGATGTTAAGCTTACAGGTCTATAATTTCCTGGATCTGATTTTTTGCCCTTCTTAAATAATGGGAAAACGTGGGCTGTACGCCAATCTACTGGGACTCTGCCAGTTAAAAGAGAGTCACAAAAGATAAGATAAAGGGGTTTATCTATAACTGAACTTAATTCCCTTAGGACCCGAGGATGCATGCCATCCGGGCCAGGTGCAAGTGATTACGGAGGCTGGCTGGTATTTTACTATTTTGGCAGTTAAACTGCCATTCAGGAAGTGCTTTTCAAAAAATAAAGAAAATCCTGAGAATCCCCCATGGGGAGATGGACTAGATTAAAACCAGTTGGTTCTGTCATATTTTAACTGCTTACTTTTTTAGCAGAAGTAGTCCTTTAAGCAGGGAGAAAAGACACATCAGCTGTGAGCAGTGAGGGGGGGACATATTGGTAAACCTGCTTAGCAATGCTCAGGATCTCTAAATATGCTGTTAATATTTCTAGTTAAAGAGACACTGAAGCGAAAAAAAAATTATGATATTATGATTTGTATGTGTAGTACAGCTAAGAAATAAAACATTAAGATCAGATACATCAGTCTAATTGTTTCCAGTACAGGAAGAGTTGAGAAACTCCAGTTGTTATCTCTATGCAAACAAGCCATTAAGCTCTCCGACTAACTTAGTTGTGGAGAGGGCTGTTATCTGACTTTTATTATCTCAAGTGTTATTGTACTGTTTACTTTTCCTCTGCTAGAGGAGAGGTCATTACTTCACAGACTGCTCTGAAAGACTCATTTTGAATGCTGAGTGTTGTGTAATCTGCACATATTATAGAATAATGCAATGTTAGAGAAAACACTATATACCTGAAAATAAAAGTATGAGAATATTTTCTTTGCTGCTAATCTTCTAGTAATTATTCATAGTACACAACCAATTCACTATATCATATTTTTTTTTTTCGCTTCAGTGTCTCTTTAACATTTTTATAAAAATACTGCTTAAAGGGAAGCTCTGATGAGTTTAAAAATAAAAAATCCACTTACCTGGGGCTTCCTCCAGCCCCTGGCAGCCGCCCTGTGCCCTTGTCGCAGCTCCGGTGGCTCCCAATTGCCTCGGGTGGAGAAGCCAACCTCGCTAGGTCGTCTTCCAGGTCGGCTTCTCCTGCCCTTCAGTATGCAGTTCACTGAGTCGCACTGACATCATTCGGACTGTAATGCGCAGACGTAGAGCTACTACGCCTGCGCAGTATAGTCCGGATTACGTCAGCGCGACTACGTGAGACGCACGCTGGAACGCAAGTAGGCCACTGGTACTGGCAAGGAGCGGAGCTGCGGCAAGGCACAGGACGTCTGCCAGGGGTTGGAGAAAGCCCCAAGTAAGTGGATTTTTTTTTATTTTTATGCTCCTCGGATGTTTCCTTTAATATCTGGACCCATATGCAAATCACTTTTTCACCCAAGTTTTCTCCTAGGAGATATTTTCACAACTTGTAAATAAAATGCACTTTAAATCACCAGCAAGCAAACAAATAAATAATTTTCATAGTAGTATATCAACTACTTTTTGGTACTTTTTCAATTGCAAAAATGCTGAAAAGTTATTTTAAAAGCAAGATGAAAAATTACCTCCTAGGATAAAACCCAGGAGAGAAAGTGAATTGCATATGGGCCCTGATGCTCTTCTTATTAGGTACATGCTAGCAGGGCTATCCCAGTAGCCTACTTTTTACTATAGTGTCCTTTTAAACATTGCATGAGTAAGTAAAAAAAAAACCATGTGTTTGATATCGATTAACATGTAAATACAACCATTATAGCAAAGGGGCACAGGCTTTTCCCTGCTCTTTCCTACAGCCTATATGCCTTTCAACATTGGGAGGTGCCTTGCAAAGGGGACACCAACCTACCGTCCCCCTTCCCCTTGGTAAAAAGCACTATTATTTTTTTTTATTTCATTGTATGTAGCTGTCACTCAAAGTAGGTATCATTAATCTGACAGCTCTAAACTTCTTGACAAATTATCTCCTTATGGAGGATTCTCAATGTTTTTTTGTTGTTGTTGTTCTTTTCAAAAGCGCTTCCAGGCAAGGACCTATACAAAGATGGCAGCCAGCCTGCCTCCTCACTGCACACTGTTCTGGCAGCTGGACTGAACCACTGCCACCCAGGGAATGGTTTTGAAAATACAAGAAATCCTAAAGGGAACCTAAACTGAGAGGGATGTGGATGTTTCCTTTTAAACAATACCAGTTGCCTGGCTGTCTTGCTGATCTCTTTGGCTGCAGTGGTGGCTGCATCACACCCCTGAAACAAGCATGCAGTTAATCCAGTCTGACTTCAGTCAGAGCACCTGATCTGCATGCTTGTTGAGGGGCGGTGGCTAAAAGTATTAGAGAAACAGGATCAGGAGAGTCAGTCAACTGGCATTATTTTAAAAGGAAAAATCCATATCCTTCTCAGTTTAGGTTCCCTTTAAGATACCCCATGAGGAGATGGACTAGTACATAATACATCCAGAGCTGTGAGATCAATACCACATACTATGATGCTTATTCAATTCACTTTTCCAGCTACGCTTTCTCCTAGCACATAGTTTTTCCTCCACAGTTTAAAATAAGTTTTCAGCATTCTGCAATTGAAGAAGTACTAAAAAGTAGGTGAAAAAGTACTGTCAAAATTATTCAGAGTTGTTCTACTTGCTGGTGGGTTAAGAGGCATTGTATTGATAAGGTGTGAAAATATCCTCTAGGAGAAAACTTAGCTGAAAAAGAAATATTAACAGTACATAATAAAAACATAATGTACAGCACATTTTACTCTGGGTCAAATGGATGTCTTAAAGAGGAACTTTTATGAAAAATAGTAATGGGGAAACCAATAAATCAATACATTGCAAAGGGAGATGTTAAAAAATAAAAGAGAGATCAAGAAATGATGTATGCCATGATGAGCCTGCATGTCATCAACTTTACTACTGGCAGACAAGAGAAAAACTTGACAACACCAACTATCAATATCTATAACCACGCCCACTAACCAACGTGGTAGGCTAAAAGGTTGTTTTTTTCATAGAGATTCATATGCACAGAGGAAGATACTGGTTGCTTGGCAGTTGTTAACAGCCATTATTTCCCACAATGCAACAGGGTTCACAGAAAGGAAACTTAAAGAAGAACTTCAGCCTAAACAAACATACTGTCATTAAGTTACATTAGTTATGTTAATTAAAATAGATAGGCAATATAATATCTTACCCTCCCTGTTTTAAAAGAACAGGCACATGTTTTATTTCATGAGGGCAGCCATCTTTTTGGTTGAAAGGAGGTGACAGGGAGCATGAGACACAGTTTCAACTGTCCTGTGTGCTGTTCACCCCTCCCAGTTGCTAGGCAACGTGAATAACAACATAGGAAATCCCATCATGCTTTGCACAGCTTCAGGGAAAAAAAGCCCGGGCAGTTTTCTTTGATGGGTGGAGCTTAGCTAAAAATGCAGCTAAAAATACTGTATTTTAAGCTTTACACTTTTTTGCCATAGCAGTCCTTGAATTGAAAGGATTTCCATTTCTTAAAAGTAGAGACATTTCATTTTACTGATATTAAGCCTAACAGCAGAAAGTCACAAAGAGATAAAAGCACTGTAAGCGTATTACTTTTTTCCACCATCCTGAAGCAGAAATGGGAGGCGGTATAATTACCTTCTGCACCATTTGTTTTGAAAACAGCAAGTAGAGCTGCAAATGCTGGTGGGATTACCGTCATTCTTTGCAGGTAGTACCCTGGACCTGCAGACCAGCCTATCTGGAGACCAGTTCTTGGACAGTGTCTTCATGGCTAATCTGAACTGAAATGCTTCTCTCCAAGAGTCCCATATGCACTGTGTCACTTCTCCAAGGGACAGAAAGCAACTCCCTGCAAGATCCCTGAAGATATCCACAGAGCTGTCCATTTCTTCTTGATCCTTATACAATGTAATGTCTCTGGAAATACTATCATACACTTTACCTTGCTCTTTTTCCTCCCCTTCGACTATCAAATTTATGTAATCGGCCTCTTATTAGGAAGATTTCAGTGAACTGTTGACAATGATATACAGTAGTGCTTCTCCAGGGTGACGTCTGGGGAAAACGATTCTGCTGCACCACCACACAAAACCAATTAGAGAACTATTTTCTGCGACAGGTCAGGAATTTACATGGTTTCTCATGGAAAGATGTGCCTTTTAATTTCTTTATTAAGATGACATCCATGTCCCTTATGACTTCTCACAATGACAATCATTTGTTCAGCCCATTGGAAAGTACAATCAGCAGAATCGCATCACCGGTACACAAGCAAGGCAAGGATCCCCAAGCATTGCTCTGCATTTTCCAAATGAAATGCTTTGTAGGCTAATAATTAGAAACAATATAAGCAGATCAAAACTGTAAAAAGGACCTTTATCTGCACTTTTGCAACAAAACATAAACACACTGTAATGAAGGTGGACTTTGCAACAAACAGCTGAAGCCCCTTCCATGGTTATACATTTGGCAGTTCTTGTATTTTTCTTTTCTCTGGATTTTTTTTTTAAAAGACACATTGTCAATATCTTCTCTTAGAGACAACTGGGAATTGTAGTATGTAATAATGAGCATCCCATGTGGTGAACGTGCAAGACAATGTGTTTGAGATCCTGCTTTAATAACTTAAAGTCGTATGAAACTCAGCATTTCCTCTTTGCTCTAAAATATTATTTACAGCATAAAATCTACTATCACAATTTGTAGCGGAGCAGCAAACAGTTAAGCACAGCACATTGTTTTTCAGTAGAAAGCTCCTTGCTTTTAGTTATTCAGTGGAAAGCTGTGTTTGGATAGTGTACTGGTTAAGGGCTCTGCCTCTGACACAGGAGACCAGGGTTTGAATCTCGGCTCTGCCTGTTCAGTAAGCCAGCACCTATTCAGCAGGAGACCTTAGGCAAGTTTCCCTAAAGGGGCCCATACACTTACCGATTTTCCCGACGATATACAGCCGATTTGATCACTGTGATCAAATCGGCTGTGAAATCGTTGCGCACAAGCTGACAGAACGATCGATTTCCGTTAAAAATCGATAGTTCCCAACGATTCCCGTAGATCCGTGCAGAAGAGTTTGCTCGATTGCTGGCGGGTCGGGAGTGCGTCGATAGCGGCGTTCGAATACCCGACGACCGACGCTAGCGGCAATACATTACCTGCTCCAGCCGGCGCGAGTCCCCTGGTCTCCGCAGGCACTTCTCCACGCTGTACTCCTCCAGCTTCATTGAACTTCCTGTCCCAGCAGGAAGTTTAAACAGTAGAGCGCC
This sequence comes from Hyperolius riggenbachi, assembly GCF_040937935.1. Classification (NCBI taxonomy): domain Eukaryota; kingdom Metazoa; phylum Chordata; class Amphibia; order Anura; family Hyperoliidae; genus Hyperolius; species Hyperolius riggenbachi. The sequence goes on from NC_090650.1 coordinate 352,597,120, forward strand.
TTCTACTGTTTAAACTTTCCCCGGACAGGAAGTGAAGCTTGAGGAGCTGAAAGCAGAGAAGTGACCGCGGAGACCAGGGGACTCGCGCCGGCCGGATCAGGTAATGTATGGGGGGGGGGGGGGGGTTGAGCGCCAGCTCCACAGATTGTGATCGGTTTAATGCTGAAATCGAATCACATTCTGTTTGCAGGAAAGGCAGCCATACCATCCCTCTCTGATCAGATTCGATCAGAGAGGGATCTATTTGCTGGTCGAATCTGATGGGAAATCGACCAGTGTATGGCTACCTTAACACTGCTACTGCCTATGGAGCGCGTCCTAGTGGCTGCAGCTCTGGCACTTTGAGTCCGCCAGGAGAAAAGCACGATATAAGTGTTTGTCTTTCTTTCAGTGAGCAGCTTCTGGCCACATCTGAAGAGGTAATAACATTATGTTTTGTTTACAGTCCTTTGTCAGGTACATTAAGTAAACATTAGCAAACTGCAGAAACTGAGCTGTACTGAGTTGAGAAGCAGAAAGAGTTGAGAAGTGATTACTAGATAGATTTTAATGTATAAATACAGCAGCTATGCAATAAAATGCAATGGCAGCTTTCAGAGCAGATAAACTGTACTTGGGAATTTGTTATTTGTAGACAGACAATATTACTTGCACACAAAAGCAAATATAACTGTAGTAGTAATAAAAAGTAGGATAACACATTTTATTGAATGTTATGTTAGAGTTTTATTCTACTTTAAAATGCCATCACAAGGTTAAAGCTCACTTTGAACAACTAATCAGGTCCACAGGAATGTCTCTTCACCTAATTAGATGTTTGAAGTGATCAGAGAGAAAATGCTCTGCTCTTCATTGCCGATTTCACTTCACAAAACAATCCCTCAGTGTTTTGATGAGCTTACTTTTATCATTTTGTTTTACATTAATTCTCGCTGTGAAATCTATTCTGCATCCCCACAATAAAAGTAGCAGAACAGCTAAATAAAATATATGTCTAAACTATTTATAAAGGGGTGAATGTTGGGTTCAGCCAACATTCACCATTTTAAAATTCCATCAACTTTGGAAAGTCTGACAGGTGTTGGGTTCTGCTGGCTGCGTTTTCATCTCCAGAGGTCTAACTAAAATTGTGACAAGTTGTGCAGATGCCAGCTACCTTTTCTTACAAGAAATAAACTAGTCCCAAGCTGGCAGGGAAATTAGAACAACACAGTTATCAATAATGATAAAAAGCTCTACAGGTACAATTTTAAAACCTTTATTTAACAATTAAAAATGGTCATATAAGGACAACACTTATAAGGCAATATTGCATACTAATGGGCTACCCCAATTAAGGTGTGTACTGCACAGAGAATAGCAGTCTCATAAGGCTTAAATGCTAATTAACTGATGATAAAAATCCCCTCAGTGTAACTCTCACACACAGACTCTCACTAGATCTGCATCAAATTTTCACAAACTAAACTAAATAGTGCTCACAAACAATGCATAAAACTCTTAACAAAACATGTTTCACCCATTAAACAGGCTTCATCAGGGGTAGTGCAGGTTGTGCTGTGTCCCAAAAAATATATACAATGATACACAGTGATATGAAGCCTATCACCAGCCCATGTGAGTGCTAGTGCCTAGTTAATTAATCTAGTATGTTTGAGTAAAGTAGGATGAAGGTTGAGCACCCACAACATGCCAGGGTAAGCACAGAAACAACATACAAACTCCAAATAGACAAGAGTCCTTGATGAGGGTTGAACTGTATGGTAAAAGTGCGAATACATTAGCTGCATTGTATACCATCATTTTTTACTAAAACATTCAAACTTAATAAACATTTCTAAATTGTGTACTTAGCTAAAAGTATACCTGAAGTAACATGTAACATGATGAGCTAAGCATGTGTATTCTTAGTCTCAATCCAACGTAACTACATAACGACCGCGTCACACCAATGGGCGTGACCGCGGCAGCAGCCCCAGGACCGCCTAACGCCAATTGGCGTCAAGTCCTGGGGCCGGTTTTTGCAGGAGATCGCGCACGCCGATGCGCGCGCATCTCCGCTTGGCAGTTGGAGCTCTGCTCCGCCTTTGCCGCTTGGAGACTGTTAGACGGCGAAACCGTCTATTAAGTTAGTACAGCGCTGAGATCTACAGCAGCGCAGTATTGGGGACAGCCGTGTGACACAGCTGTCCCCCCGGGGCACAAGAGAGCGATCGGCTCTCATAGGCTGAAACCTATGACAGCCGATCGCCGTGATTGGCTGGCTGTGGGGAGGGATGAAGTGGGAAACAAAATAGATAAATACAGTGGTTTGCAAAAGTATTCGGCCCCCTTGAAGTTTTCCACATTTTGTCACATTACTGCCACAAACATGAATCAATTTTATTAGAATTCTATGTGAAAGACCAATACAAAGTGGTGTACACGTGAGAAGTGGAACGAAAATCATACATGATTCCAAACATTTTTTACAAATAAATAACTGCAAAGTGGTGTATGCGTAATTATTCGGCCCCCTGAGTCAATACTTTGTAGAACCACCTTTTGCTGCAATTACAGCTGCCAGTCTTTTAGGGTATGTCTCTACCAGCTTTGCACATCTAGAGACTGAAATCCTTGCCCATTCTTCTTTGAAAAACAGTTCCAGCTCAGTCAGATTAGATGGACAGCGTTTGTAAACAGCAGTTTTCAGTTGTTGCCACAGATTCTCGATTGGATTTAAATCTGGACTTTGACTGGGCCATTCTAACACATGGATATGGTTTATTTTAAACCATTCCATTGTTGCCCTGGCTTTATGTTTAGGGTCGTCGTCCTGCTGGAAGGTGAACCTCCGCCCCAGTCTCAAGTCTTTTGCAGACTCTAAGAGGTTTTCTTCCAAGATTGCCCTGTATTTGGCTCCATCCATCTTCCCATCAACTCTGACCACCTTCCCTGTCCCTGCTGAAGAGAAGCACCCCCAGAGCATGATGCTGCTACCACCATGTTTGACAGTGGGGATGGTGTGTTCAGAGTGATGTGCAGTGTTAGTTCTCCGCCACACATAGCATTTTTCATTTTGGCCAAAAAGTTCAATTTTGGTCCCATCTGACCTGATCACCTTCTTCCACATGTTTGTTGTGTCCCCCACATGGCTTGTGGCAAACTGCAAACGGGACTTCTTATGCTTTTCTGTTAACAATGGCTTTCTTCTTGCCACTCTTCCATAAAGGCCAACTTTGTGCAGTGCATGACTATTTGTCCTATGGACAGATTGCCCCACCTGAGCTGTAGATCTCTGCAGCTCATCCAGAGTCACCATGGGCCTCTTGACTGCATTTCTGATCAGCGCTCTCCTTGTTTGGCCTGTGAGTTTAGGTGGACGGCCTTGTCTTGGTAGGTTTATAGTTGTGCCATACTCCTTCCATTTCTGAATGATCACTTGTACAGTGCTCCGTGGGATGTTCAAGGCTTTGGAAATCTTTTTGTAGCCTAAGCCTGCTTTAAATTTCTCAATAACTTTATCCCTGACCTGTCTGGTGTGTTCTTTGGACTTCATGGTGTTGTTGCTCCCAATATTCTCTTAGACAGCCTCTGAGGCCGTCACAGAGCAGCTGTATTTGTACTGACATTAGATTACACACAGGTGCATTCCATTTAGTCATTAGCACTCATCAGGCAATGTCTATGAATAATTATGCACACCCCACTTTGCAGTTATTTATTTGTCAAAAAAATGTTTGAAATCATGTATGATTTTGGTTCCACTTCTCACGTGTACACCACTTTGTATTGGTCTTTCACTTGGAATTCCAATAAAATTGATTCATGTTTGTGGCAGTAATATGACAAAATGTGGAACATGTCAAGTCAAGGGGGCCAAATACTTTTGCAAACCACTGTAAATAAGCACATTTAATGGAAAAAACCCATAAATATTTATGGGAAAAAAAACACTGGGTGGGGAGGTGGGAGGTGCCGATCAGACCCCACCAACAGAGAGCTCTGTTGGTGGGGAGAAAAGGGGAGGGGGAATCACTTGTGTGCTGTGTTGTGTGGCCCTGCAGCGAGGCCTTAAACAAAACATGGACTGGTCTTTAGGGGGGTTTAGCACTGTGGTCCTCAAGTGGTTAAATAGCACCTGAAGTATGCTTAATGTTAATGTCTCTAGTAATATTTGTTTTAAATATTAATAATTCACAAAGAGAAGATTTTCTTTACTCACACGCTTGCTCTAAACTACTATATTTTTGAGATTATGACTCTCCTTAAAGCAAACCCGAGACAAACTTTGGGTGAAAAATCAAATACTTACCTTTGGAAAGGGAAGCCTGTGGATCCTCGCTGTCCTTCCGGACCTCTGGCACTCTAGGACCCTCTGAAACATTAGGGCTACACTCCTCTTCTGGTACGAGCGTGGCTGTGCTGCACCCACGTAAGCATGCCCGTACCTGCGCAGCAGCACGGTGCTGCTCATACGGCTCTGGCTCACTGCAAGGGTGCGGACGGACTCACACAGGCACAGTATAGCACTCTTGCATCTGAAGAGGCATGCAGCTGCGATGTTCATTTCAACTAGCATTGTCGGAATTCTTTGGGGAGGCTGCGCTTTACGACGGGGGACTAGAGAACAGAGTGGGAAGCCTTTAGAGGATATAGACTTCCATCTTCTTAGGGAAGGTAGAAGACCGAGAGCCCAATATGGTGTAGTATGTATTAAACGGAAGTGGGGTGCAGTATGAAGTGTAAGTAATATACTCACAAACCCGGGTTGCCTCCGAAGCAACCACTGTTCAGGCAGGTGGGGAGAACAAGCCTGTCCCCACTCAGGATTAAGACGTCGCTCTCTGTAGATAGGAGGAAATGTTAGGGTAGATCACCCTTCCACCAAGGGTGGACTTTTGGATGCGCAAACTTTGCGCATCTTCTTAGGGAAGTATGTGTTTTTGTACCTGAGCTGATAAACGTATAACAGACACTAATAACACACAATTCAAATGAACCTCTTGGTTAAAGTGAATCTGAAGCAAAATGAAAGAGAACCCAAGGTGGGTTTGAAAAAACACAGAGGCAAGTGCTGTATACAATGAGCAGCCTCTGTGTCCTTACAGACTGTCTCCAGGCTCCCCCCGGGCTCTGCTGTCCCCCATAAAAAAAACCCTCCAGGCTAGTGACATGCAGATTGTCACTAGCTGGCTGTTCACCTAAGGCTGTCAGTCACTGGCGCTCCCTCACCCCCTCTATAGCACGCCTCCCCACCTGTTTCCCTTCCCTCTCCACGCCTCCGTAAGCTGATTGGAGAAAGCTTATAAAGGTGGGGAGGGAAGGGGCACAGGCGGAGAGCCGTGCTATACAGGAGGCGGGAGAGCGGCGGTGACTGACAGACTTAGGTAAACAGCCGGCTAGCAACAATCTGCGTGTCGATAGCCGGCGTTTTTTCTGATGGGGGACAGGGGGGAGGGGGGAGCCTGGAGACAGTCTGTAAGGACACATAGGCTGCTCATTGTATACAGCACTTGCCTCTGTGTCCTAACAGGATTTTTCAAACCCACCTCGGGTTCTCTTTAAAATAAAAAAACGGATACTTACTTAAGGAGAGGGAAGGCATTGGGTCCTATAGAGCCTTCCCGTTCCTCTCGTCATCTCCTCCTTCTCCCACAGGCTCCTCTGTTTTAAATCTTCTGCCGAGGGAGATTTTGGAGGTTTTCAGGAAGCCCGAGTGCCACCGGCGGCTCTGTACTGCACACGTGTAAGTGTGTGAGAGAGAGCGCTCGCGCATGCGCAGTGTTGAGTGGACTGTCTTCGGGAGCCCGAGTGCTCCCAAAGACTTCTGAAGACCACCTGCAGTGGAAGACTGCTAGCGGGGAAGCCTGTGGGGGAACAACAGGACAAAGAGAGCAATGAGAAGACTCTATAGTACACAGAGCCTTCCCCCTCCATAGGTAAGTATCTGTTTGTTTGTTTTTTATTATGCTTCAGACTCCCTTTAAAAAATACAGCTTTTCTTAAAGTGAACCCAAGCCAAAGCTCAGGTTAAAAACAAGATCTTACCTCAAAGAGAGGACTTCCCTCCCTTGTGGGCAGCCCTCAGTTGCAGAGTGTACCCCCCCCCCCCCTCCACATCAGCGCTGCGGAGCTCCACTTCCTTACTCACAGCCGCAATGTAGCCGCGCAAGCCCGCTCATGCGCAGTAGCATAGAGCCCGCGGCTCCGGCTCACTAATCTTCTGGAGGGGCCACGCTATGCAATGTTGGACATTTGAATTAGAATAGAGAGGGAAGTCTCAATAGTATCCTGAGGCTTCCCTCTCTTTAGGTAAGATTCGGCTCAGGTACACTTTAAATAATAGTAAAAACATTAAACTCAGGCAGTACAATAGACAGCCTTATTGAACTTCTACCACCCGACAAGAGCTAAAGACTGGAAAATGGTAATGTACAATTCACTAACATAACAAAAAGCAGCTTCAGACTGATAAATCCCCCTCCTTCTGAGTGTAAATTCAAAATTACAAATGAACTTTTGTTGCTGTTTCTCCCAAATTATTGTGAACAATGTTGCAGGGAAAACAGGTACATCAGAGCAGACAGATCTGTGTGGATTTTCCCAGACTTTATAAGTGAAATCCCTCTTAGTGGAAATCATTGTATAGCCATATGGTAACACAATTAAGGCTATGCATGTATACAAGTGATTTAACAAATAGGAATTATTTGCTATTTCGTGGAGAATAAGACAGGGACATCAGCTACTTGTGCCAAACATATTTCTTGATATGTCTGCGTCTGTCTTTTCCTTGAGTTGATCTGTTACGCAGAGGAAGAACAGCGATCTAGATTTACATTCATGTAAATAAAGAGTTATAACTGATATAAGTCAGCTCATAATTCTTACCAGCAATGCAGACTGTGAAGACATCCCCATATCTCTCTTTCCGAGATTTAAGGAATTTTAAAGGATCTTTCCTGAACTCTATAGCCAAGCCAATGAATGGAATCCAGCCAATATCCAAAGGAGGTTCTCCATCTCGCCTAAAGAAAATTACAAAATCATTGAGTGAATTACAATCACCATCATTTTTATTTGTTTTACTCAAATACAATGCATAGTGTTTTCTGCATATTTCTTTACTTTATTTTTTGTGTGTATACTATTAAAAAATTATTTTTTAAAAAAGTTGAATTTTCAAAATAGAAACAAGAAACAAGTCGTATCTCCACCTGGTTATATTTTGTGAGCAGAAGAGTTTTGCTTGACTGTTGCAGAAAAAAATGTCTCTAACATCACAAGAGCAAAGTCCCCAGACTTGAAAACTGATAATTGTACCTTGTTTTTGCTTATGGATCTTATCATTTATGTAGTGAAACAACACAAGGACTGCTTTGTGCTTAAAGGATACCAGAGCCCAAATGAATATGAGAAACGGGGGAGCAGACATGTATGGTGAGCTGTCCTGATGCTCCCTGCTCCCCCCGTTCTCCATTCTGCCCCCTCCGCTGCCTGTAATTGCCCTCCAACACCCTCTTCTGGTCAGCCGGGTCGGGCATCACTGCACCAGAGCTGGCCAGGCTGCATGCGTTCTACACAACCGCGGCTGAGAGCGCTCTGCGCAGGATGTCACGATGATGCCATGCACATGCGCAAAGTGCTTCCGTCCGTGGTTGCGTACTTTAGAATGCGTGCAGCTGGGCCAGCACAGGCGCATTGATGCCCAACCCGGCAGTGGATGTGGCAGAATGGAGAATGGGGGGAGTGGTGAGCATCAGGACAGCTCACCATACATGCCTGCTCCCCCGTTTCTCATATTCATGTGGGCTCTGGTATCCTTTAAAAAAATTACACTAAAACAAGTGTGTGGAGCTCTAATACCATGCTTTCTTGCTTGATATCTAGTATTAATGCATGGGCAAGGGGGGTTTACGTGCATCTGCATTTGAGGGACACGGCCAGAGGTTTCTGTTACGTTCGTCGTTCATGATTATCAGGCTGATCAACCACGTTGACCCTAAATTTCCAACATTTCCGGCCTGGAAAATCACGCATGCCCTTGGGGGCACCGATTTACATCCACTTCAATAAATATGATTGAATGGGATGGTCGATTGCCCACCAAGTTTACTGATGTATGGATACCTTAAGGGATCCACTGGTCATTTTTACTAATCTTTGCTATAGATTGTTCTTTTCTCCTGAAACCACTCAGCTATCCTTACGCTGCTAATAAAGTAAACAGTATACAGATAAACACTTAAATAATTTTTTTTATTTTTAGCAATTAGAACATTTTTATAGAGACTAGTCACAGTTCTACAGTTTCTCTGAACATGCCTCATCGCAGCCTGTGCTCTTGGCAGACACTTAGCATGTCAAAGGAAAGTACGTGCCATGATAATGTAATTAGACTCAACCGAGCTAATAGGCATTCAGAGGAGTGTATCACTTTAACAGGAGCTATTCCACTGGGCTCACTCTGTATGTTTCTCTACCACAGTCTATTGCAGGAGGAAATACAATTAACTCTGTGGATTGCTTTTATCCGATTATATAACAGTTTATATAATATGTCCAAAATTTAAAGAGGAAATGCATCTAAAGGGTTGTAGGTGACCTATTTATCTATATATTTATCTTTCTATGACAAAGTATGGGCTATATTCCCTAAACCCCGGTAAACTTTGCATGTGAGGAAGCACAAGTAAAACGTAACCGCCTTTACGCAAATTGCTAACGCTTATGAAATTTGTGTAACAGGCATTATGCCTGCAACAACTACATTGCCTGTTAGAAAAGCAACATAAACATTGCGTATTTAACATAAGTTACACAAATCAGGTAAAGCATTAATCCCAGTGCATTGCCATTACATATAGAGTTTATTGTATTTTGGTGAATATGGCCCAATTTGTGTACAAATGAAGCTGCAATAATGGTTATATATGACAGGCATGTCTTGTCATTCAATCATTTTTACAAGCAATCGTGCAAGATTGCTGCTACACACAGCTATTCTGGACTGATGTGCGATCACTAATGAGACCCATACAGTGATCAAACAACAGTCTGGCTGGAACTCTGATGATCTGACCATTGACGTTTGTAAGGACAAGGTTTTATAGCCCTCCCCCTCAGTGCTACACAGGCGCATTTGAATGAAAGATCAGCCATGCTCGTTGTATCCCTGGGTATATCCACAACAGCCAAAAACTCTTATCTAGGAAATTCGGACAACCTAGGTGAGATCGTTCAAATCAAATTTTCCTCTCTGTTTGCAGATCAGAAGATTATTATATACATTTTCATCTTTATCTGGTCTACAAAATATTACCTCAAAAAATAGTTTTAGACAGAGAGATAGAGGTAGGCAGACACATAAAGAGATAGATAGGTAGAAATATAGACACGTATCACATTTTTTGAATCATTTCTCATCAATTTGAAGAGTTTGATTAATCCACCATTAATCTGTTGCTTTAACATATCCAACTAATTTATTTTCAATAGATTTTCAGCTGATTACTGAGAAAAAGTCTGATAGAACATGTTCAGATCATCCTGTGCCCGGGGTCAGGGCAGGATGGTGGGAGGTGGACCATAGCGTTGCAGTGCATTGATCTTTGTGCTTCTACTAAAGTCTCTTGAAACCGAATTTGCTGTGTAGGGTAGGAATTGATCAGTATCCAATCTTACTCTAAACGTACAGGGATTGATCATCTTAGCATATAAAACCATATATGTATGGTTAGTTTTAGTGATCTGACTGTTTCACTGTGAAAGATATCAACTCTAGTGTTGGTGTTCAAATTCAGCATAAAGAATTCAGAATATCCATTTACTGCCGCACACCACAATTGATTACCATTTCAGTACCAAACAAGCAAACGGGGTCAGGGGGAGGTCAGTACTTGCACTTCCCAGCACCTTTCACACGACTACTATACTTCCTCCTCCTGGCTTTGGAAGGAGAAAGAAGAACGCAGCAGAGTCAAGTGAAGCACGCCGTTAAGTGGTAGTAAACTCCCCCTGTCCATTTGTTCGGTACTAAAATGGTACTAATGGGTGGTGTTCTGCAGTATTCAGTTGTTGAATTCTAATGCCAACACTGGTCAGCACTATAAAAATGAATACACATATTAATGATAGATAGACAGATAGGGGCGGCACGGTGGCGTAGTGGTTAGCGGTCTCGCCTTGCAGCGCTGGGTCCCCGGTTTGAATCCCAGCCAGGTCAACATCTACAAGGAGTTTGTATGTTCTCCCTGTGGGATCACTCTGGTTTCCTCCCACACATCTCAAAAACATACAGATAAGTTAATTGGCTTCCCTCTAAATTGGCCCTAGACTATGATACACGCACTACATGATATAGACATATGACTATGGTAGGGACTAGATTGTGAGCCCCTCTGAGGGACAGTTAGTGACAAAACTATATATGCTCTGTACAGCGCTGCGTAATATGTCAGCACTATATAGATAGATAGATAGATAGATAGATAGATAGATAGATAGATAGATAGATAGATAGATAGGATCGATACTGACAACATACATTTTCTCTGCCATGTCTTTATGTTAGTGATGAGTCAGACATTTTCTTTTCAATGTAGGTTTCTTATTATCTTTGCAAAGACAAATAGCTTTTCCTTATTACAGCTGTTAGCCAGTGCAATCCGATTTAAACTCAGTAACACAAAGCATGTCTATTTTAGACAGGATTAATACAAATATTCAGACGCAACTCTGATGCTACATCCCATCTGTGAAGGTGACTTATACTATATGCGGAAGAAGCCATTTTGATTAATAACAAGATCTTTACTAGCAAAATGCAATCAAAGACCAGGAGATCACCAGCTTACTACTATCATTCACTATAAAAAACAAGGGATGTCATCAACTTAACTGTTTGCGTTCCATTAACTAAAAAACTCATGAATAGCGTAGAATAGAGCCAATGCTGTTTATGATAATCCTGGTCACAGTTCATGTATAACAATGAATATTTACATTTTACCCTTTGCCTTTGCTCATTATGCTGATGTTACAATTTCATATTGACGGTGATCATTCGGTATTATCAGAGCCCCATAGCATATGCTAGAACGGTTGTGCTCTTAAAGGATGTAGAATTTACAAGTCAAAAAATATCCACGTCACAAATCACAAGCCATTAAACCAACCTTTAAATTGGATACCAAGCCTCAGCAGAAGGGCTCGTTACTAGTGGCTAGCTTGGACAATGTATAGGTAAAATTGTGACAGATATTTAGATAGGCTTTTTGTCATATTTTAATTTAATTCATCTAATTTCACCCTCCATGCTCTGTCATTTGGTCAAAACCTGTATACTTCACTGTGTTTCCGCAGGGTAAGGAGGACGCATCTCAGAAATCCAGGAGGAAATTAACTTAATGCTCAGAGTCTCTGGACGCAAATCATGGAGACGGAGGGGTCATCGTTTGCATCAGACGTGGTTAACTCAAAACTGATAAGCCAAACACTGTTAAGCACTGGGCCATGACTTGACACTGTTTAAGATTCCCCGGTAGAAATACTGCTTACTGCTTATATGCATGAAATATCAATAATAAATAAAGTTTGTTTAAATTGACCATTTTTATCAGTGTAATAACAAAGCAACAATGTAATGACGTGAAGTTAGCACTTGGGAGTTTTTGAGCATACAAAAAATTGTGCTGTAGCTGAAATCCTAGATAATCTATACAGTAACCTTATCTAGGAGGGCTGAGCAAACTGTGTGTTTCATTAACGGAGTCTGTTCATTAAATTGTGTACATTTGTATGTATCACCTTGATTGTTTCATGCTAAGGAGGATTATTAGTATTACTATTTTTATTATTACAGATAAATGAACATATATCGGGTTTGGCAGAGCTGAGAAATAATGAAAAATGTTCCTTCTGCTCCAAAAAGATTAGCCACCCCATAACAACATCTCGAAACAAATGCATGTTTTTTTTTAAAAAGTGCCTGAAAGGGTTAATAGACTTAAGCCTCGTACACAGGCAAGATAAAACTTGACTGCGGTGGCCAATAATGATGATCAGCCCAACGGATTGCCAAGCGCAGGCCGAAAGCATTGTTCTTCTCACTCACCCTGCCCACCACATGACACTCCTTGTGCGCCTCTCTGTTGCCCCTTCTCAACCCTGCATAGCAAAGTAACGCATTCCTAGTTGTCTTTACATCCTGCCCGCCACTGTTGTCTGAGGGATCAAGTACTGATCCCTGCTATGCATCTTGTAAGCTGTATGTGTGAACAAGTCTTTACTTTCACTTTACTCTGGAGGCTTATGAGTAAGCAATGGGATCTGAGATTGTTGTTGGATCACTTATTGCAGGAGATAAGACTAAAGAAAACAAAGAGTTTCTGTGTGCACAATTCTCTTACTATAAATGTAGCCATACACCAGGCGACTTGGTGGCCAATCGACTATCCAATTTGATTATTATAATCAAACTGGATGAAAATTGGTGCCGCCAAGTGGATGCCCAACCGACAATGTGACCAATTTTGGGAGGAAAATTGGTTGCATTCTCGACTAATGACCAAGATGGCGCCCGTGCAGGTTGCCTCGGTCACATGGCTCCTGCAACTTCGCAGGTTTACATAGTCTTTTTCTGCTGTAGAGATGCTGTAGAGATAGTTTTAGATAGTTTTTAGGGACAGTCTTAGTGTTAGAGTAGTCTTTCAGTTTTAGCTTTAGCCTGCTTCTCTTGCTGTCGTTGCAGTGCTCCAGCGGTGTACTCACCTAGCATTCCTGACTCCACGGGTCCCACGCCGATACTCGTCACCGCTCCGGTCTCTGCTCCTGGTTCCAACCCTCCACTGTCTGCCGCTGCCTCGCCGGACCTGCAGTCTGCTGCTAGACATCGCTCCGGGCCGGCGCATCCCCGCGGGTATACTGGACCCCTCCGCTCCTGGCTGCTGCATCCCCGGCAACATCCGCTCCTGGCTGCCGCTGCAACTCCGGTCTCCGCATCAGGTGACCAGCTTACGGACGCGGCTGCTGATGCTCCCCGCCTCTCCACCACAACTCTCTGGGGCCGCCTCTCATCCTCCCGCAGGATCAGTATCACCCGATCAGCCTCCAGACACGGCGGAGGCCGCTCCACCACGACTCCCTTGGGCTGCCTCCCATTATCCCGCAGGATCCTTCTCCTCCGACAAACCCTCGTGGCCTTGCTGGCTGAGCTCCATCCGGTGTCCTAAGGGCAGCACCTCGCCAGCTGGAGGAGTCCGCCTTGTGCACACCGCTGGTCGGGAAATACAGAGCCCGACCAGCCTGCAGGACCTGTGGCCCCCTGGACCAGCCACCCCCTCCAGACACACTACTTTCAACAGCTGCGGATCCTGCAGGAGGCTGCCCTGTACCATCCATGGTGAGTCCCAGTGGGGATCCACTGTCTTGTATCTGCCCGCTGCCTGCCCGCTTCATGGGTCACTAGCTGAACTGTGCTGCTTGCCACCCCCCAAACTACTGTGCCACCCATACTGTAGCAGCCTGCTACACTAGCTGATCTGTGCTGCTCGCTACCCCCCAAACTACTGTGCCACCCATACTGTGCTGTGCTGCCTGCTTCATCACCCATCTGTGTCCCATACTGTGCTCTGCTGCTGTGCTGGGCCACCCATACTGCGCCGTGTGCTATACCATCTGTCTGTGCCCTATACTGTACTGTGCAGTGCCTCCCATACTGTGTTGTCTGCTACACCGCCTATCTGTGCCCTATACTGTACTGTGGTTTCCCCTGTGACCCACTACCCGGCCCAGCTGTGCTGCCTGGCTGCCCGTGACCCGCCACCTGACTATTGACGAAGCGGGCCCCGCCGTCTTGCGACCAGCCCGTGCCTCCCACTGTCCTGTACCTGGCCTGTCTTGCCCGCCGTAATCCCATGCGGGGACATTCAAGGAGCACTAGCCCCCCGCCAGTACTCCATTCCACCTCCTACTGGGGCACACTGTACTGTACTGTATCATGGGCACGGAATGGCCGCAAAATATGGCCACCCTATCCAGAGATGCCCTCCTTAGATGGGAACCCCTGGTCAGCTCCAAGTCTTCATGGGGCTCCGCCCTGTGGGAGGCTGTCACCGCCCACGCCAATCACCTCGTCTCCAAGCGAGCACCGAACAAACGCCGCCACAGAGGAAGGAGGGCCGGGGCTCAGGTCCGACTCAAAAGAAAAGGTCTATGCTCTCCCGTCCCTGCCATCCTATTAGCAAATGTCTGCTCACTCTCCAACAAACTGGACGAGCTTCTCCTCCTACTTGGAAGTAAACCCCATATCGGCAAAAACACCCCTGTTCTCTGTTTTACTGAGACATGGCTGAGCGAAAGCACCCCCGACGACTTCCTACATGTACCAGGCTATAACCTCCTCAGAGCGGATCGCGACGTTGCCCTCTCTGGGAAAATGAGTGGGGGGGGGGGGGGCATCTGCTTTTACATCAACACCTCCTGGTGCTCCAACATCACCACTCTCAACAAAACCTGCACCCCTGATGTCGAGTTCCTGGCCATAAACTGCAGGCCTCAGTACTCCCCCAGGGAGTTCTCTTCCCTTGTCCTCATCGGGGTCTACATCCCTCCCGATGCATGCTCCAAGACTGCCTTGCAAACCCTCAGGGACTGTATTTGGCGGTGGGAAACTGCCCTCCCGGAGGCCCTGTTCATCATCCTGGGCGACTTCAACAAGGCGAACCTACAACAGGAGATGGCAGCACATAACCTGCCCTACCAGAAACCTTAACACCCTGGACCACTGCTACACGGCCCATAAGAACGCTTACAAGGTCATCCAAGGTGCCCCCCTGGGTAACTCCGACCATAACACAATTCACCTGATCCCCACCTACAGGAGGCTCCTGGAGACCTCTAAGCCCACCATCAAAACCATCAAAAAATGGACAGCCGAGGCAAAACTGGAGATCCAAGCTTGCTTCGACACCACCGACTGGTCGATCCTGGAGGCACCCTCTCTTGATGAATGGGCCGAGAATGTCACCTCCTATATTAGCTTCTGCGAAGAAGCGTGTATCCCATCCAAGACCTTCAGGATCTTCCCCAACAATAAGCCGTGGTTCAACGACAAGCTCCGCCGACTTCGGAAACGCAAAGAGGAAGCACACAGGTCTGGCTCCCCTGAAGAATACAGAGAGGCCAGGTATGCCCTGAAAAGAGAACTGCGATCAGCGAAGAGGGCCTACTCCGACAAGCTGGGGCTCTGCCTTCAATCAAACAACACACGGGAGGTATGGAAGGGCCTGAGAGCAGCCACGAACTTTAAACCCGTATCTCAGCCTGTGACCCCGAGCCCTCAGGCGGCGGAGGAGCTCAATGAGTTCTACTGCAGATTCGAGCAACAACCAAACCCGCTTGTGGACCAAACAGCCACGGCCAGGGTGACCCCCTCCTCGGGTGCACTCGGCGCCCTGGCTCCTGTTGCTGTCCACGAATTAGAGGTACTCCGGCACCTCCGTAAGCTGAATCCCAGGAATTCTGGTGGCCCCGATGGAGTGTCGTCAATCTGCCTGAGAACCTGTGCTGATCAGTTAGCCCCTGTGCTCACCTCCTTATTCGGGCGGTTATTATCAGACGGTACAGTCCCCTCCTGTTTCAAGCGGTCTGCAATTGTACCAGTCCCCAAAAAACCCGGCAGTACTGAGCACAACAACTTCCAACCAGTGGCCCTAACCTCCAACATTATGAAGCTCCTTGAACGACTGGTCCTTGCCCACCTAAAGAGGTTCACGGACGCCCACCTCGACCAGCTCCAATTTGCTTATAGGGCTAACAGATCCGTGGAGGACGCCATCAATGCCAGCCTGGCATACATCACTGAGCATCTAGACAACCCTTCCTCCTACGCTAGGATCCTGTTTCTGGATTTTAGCTCAGCGTTCAACACTATCTGCCCAGACATCCTGCTCACCAATCTGGCGCAGCTCGGAGTAGATCCCACCCTTCGAGCATGGATAAAGGACTTCCTGACTAACAGAACACAACAGGTGAAGCTCGGCAACTGCTACTCCAGCGTTAGAACCACTAATACGGGGGCTCCTCAAGGCTGCGTACTGTCACCACTACTGTTCTCCCTCTATACCAACAACTGCATATCATCCGCGGACTCTGTGAAGGTCATTAAGTTTGCAGATGACACCACTATCATCGGCCTTATTGGAAGCAACGGAGAGCAGGAGTACCGCAGCGAAGTCGAGAGAATCTGTAACTGGTGCAGTGACAATAACCTAGTTCTCAATGCCGCAAAGACTGTTGAACTAGTCGTAGACTTCAAGAGGAACCCTCCCCCCTCCCACCTGTACTCATTGGGGGTACCGAAGTCTCTAGGGTGACATCCGTGCGGTTCCTCGGCACGACTCTCACTAATAACCTGAAGTGGGGGCAGAACACCACCAAAATTCAGAAGAAATCTCAGGAGAGGTTGTTCTTCCTGCGCCAACTAAAGAGATTCGGCATGCCCAGGGAACTGCTGACCAGCTTCTATACTGCCACGATAGAATCCATCCTCTGCTCCTCAGTCATTGTCTGGTACGCGGGCGCTACGGCCAGCGATAAACACAAACTGCAGAAAGTCATAACTGATGCAGAGAGAATCATCGGGTCTCCTCTTCCGCCTCTTGATCTCCTCCACTCCGCTAGGACGCTTGATCTCCCGTGACCCCTCCCACCCAGGCAGTCGCTACTTCAAGCTCCTCCCACTGGGCCGTAGGTACAGGACTATACCATGCAAAACAACCAGACGGAAGAACACCTTCTTCCCCCAAGCGGTTCGGCTGCTAAACTCCAACTTTCCCCTTTCAGGCCCGCCTACTGGCAGGCCCTAGCGGTGGTCTCTCAGCCAGGTCTCGCTGTTGCCCGCCCTTGTCCTTGTTCTTGCCCTGGGACTGTACGGGGGCCACCATCATCATCATCATTATTATTATTACCGATATTATTAGGGGACTGCTCCTGCACGGCAGGAAGAAACACTTAAGGACAATCCGGGTCTGTCATGTATACCGTTACTATAGTTGTGTATGGTTGTGTATCTTGTCTTCTTATACTATGTCTATGCCATGTGTACCACAATTAATTCCGAATATAGCTCTTGCTGTATTTGGCGAAATAAATATGATTCTGATTCTGAAATATGATTCTGATCACACGTGCTGCAAGATGTTGGCTGACTTGCTCCATCGGGAACAGCGTGTACGGGAATAGCATGCAATTTCGGGACGATCAACGAACCCGCCTGATCTTTTTATTCAACACTAGCTGCTAACTCTAAGCAAAACTCACTTTTATTTTCAGTGCCCTAAGTTGCAGCCACATAATAGTAAACACTAAAATGATACAGATACTATCATTGTGGTGAGGTATTTTGGCTATACAGAATCAGATCAGAATCAGAATCATTTATTTCGCCAAGTACAACGGGGGTTGTACCCAGAATTATTTTTGGCTCATACAGGGTCGGTGATGGTACAAACACATACATGCGATCCTTCAACACACACAGGTACAGTATGGTACATAAGTAAGTATATACATATATAATACAGCACATGACTAGTGGAGGACGCGTGGGGCGGACTGGAGTGCCATGTGAGGAGCAGCCACATCTACTGGCGGCGCTCGCTCTGCAGCAGTACCAGATGCCCCACAGTGTGTAAAAGAAAAGAGTGTAAGGAAAAAGAGAGAGAGAGAATCAGAATAGTGTATAGAGATAGTAAAGAGAGAGAGAGAGAGCCCCTGGGGTTTGCCTGATGGCCTGGTTACATGTCCCAGTGGCAGGGCATTTGACCTGGATCAGTCTGGAGGTATAAAGTCCAAGAGGGGCTGCGGGCATCCAGCTTGATGGTGGAGCTTCTGGCTTCTGAAATGCGGTGGCTGCGGCCTCGTCCATGGCCTTAGGCTGGAGGCCTAGATTGCGACAACAGGCTGTGGGCGCTGGGGGCCTGGCATGATGGTGGGACACAGGTCTGAGGTGCTGTGGCACTGCAGCGGTGGAGTACCTGTGGCTGCTCTCAGTGATCCAGCTCCTGGCTTGCAGCCCAGTCCAGCGAGGTGGATTGGTGGCCTAGGCAGTGAGAAAGTTGCAGCTAGTGTGGTGAGGCTGGCTGCAGCGCACGTGGAGAGGCCGGAGTCCCAGGTCCCCTGTGGCTGTGCCCCGCGGCGTGGAGATGGAGCATCCGGGAGCAGCAGGCGCCGGTGGGAAGGACAAGCCTGGCGCCAAGAGCAGTGAAGCAGCCAAGAAACCGTGCTAAAATTGAGGACCTAAAGCCAATAAACTCATCATTCCTACAAGTGTATACAGGGTCGGATTTCTGGAAATTCCACAAAAGCTTGGTCCTTGGGCAGCTGCAGGCCAAGGGCACTTGGACATGAAGGAGGGGTAGCTACATATGAAAGAGAAGGGTGAAAATGGGGAGCAACAAATGACAAAGAAAATTGATGCCCAAGGGAGCTAGAAAGGGGTTTCTATACATGGATGATACACATGGAAGAGAGGGTTGCACATGGAATGGGAGAGGCACAGTTGTACATGGAAGGGGAGCCACAACATAATTAGCCCAGGGGCACAAAAAGTATAAATCCGGCCTTGCCTGTACACTGTGAACTAAAATCAACTGGTACCAAAATGAATTGATCCTTGATCCAAGTGTGTGTATATGTGTAGGCCATGATATTACTGGACATCTGGCAAGTAAAGGAAAAATAATAATTACAAAATAATAATATTGGTTCTACAATTGACCGCTTTATTCAGACACAAATTCTAATCATTCTTCCTGTTCTTGAATTGTTGGTCCTGTATGAATTCACAACTGTACAGAAGGCTATGTGTTTCCAAAGGCAAAATACAAAGAGATGACATCTCCTAACCATTAAATCAATCACAGTAGAATTTTTTTTTGTTTGCTTATTCCTTTGTCCTTGGGCTCTGTGGGGAGTCACCTGCCTCTGCTCCCCTTATCCTCTCTATAAGACTAAATCACACCTAGCTTGCATGACTGTTACTGAGACTGCTGGCTCAAATGATTGGTAAGAATTGTTTTGTAAAACTGTCTACATAGGGTTGGTTGTATGCACTTTCAGGAGAACCTGCCAGGGTAGTTATTTCCTGTCAAGCCTAGTGTCGAAGACGTTCATTTCCTGATTGCTGGGAGCCAAGTGCATTATAAGGAAGCACATCAATGGGCATGGTGCTGCAAGGTGTGCTTTGCCCTAGAACCAGTAGCACGACTGGTAGGCTACTGGCTGTCCCTAGCTCTGAATGGACAACGAGAGACCATAGCTGTCACGACAGATGCTCTCCCTCATTTGATACTCTGGGACTTATCTATGATGACAACTGAAAAAATCTGGAGCAGTTGCCCAATAAGAACAATCAGGTTTAAGCTGTTAAATGACAGCAGAATCTTAATTGGTTGTGCTCTTGCACTTACACTAATTTTTTTGCACTTGATACATTAGTTCCTTTATGTTTTATTTCTCCTTTTTTAATATGTTTTTCATTGTGAATAATTTAAGAGGATTTAACCTTTAATCAGAATTTGAGTATCATGTAATGATGTTTTTTCATATGCCAGCATCCTATGTGACAGTACCACGAGGGAAGTGTACCAGTCTATCTTCAAAAGTGTCAGACATGCCCTGTATAATTCAGATAACAGCTACTGTATCAGCAGGCATTGCGTTTACACTTGTTAGTGCATTTTGGGTCATTGTTTTAAAGATGGTGACATTTCATGTGTATGTTCTGTAAACCAGATTTACAAGGAGCAAAAATAATTTTGACACTTGTGTCTTCTAGCAAAAGGGAAAAAAAGATTTTTTTTTTTTAAATCCAACCATCTGGCTCATAATGCAATAAATATGTCTAACGCACTGAAACATGTATTTTAATCCCCCTTTCATCCTTATCTGACATATGGAAATTAACCTTTTTTCTTTCTTTTTTTTTAGCCAATGCAAAAAAATGTAAAATGTTTACTATTCAACAGTAGTTTAATGATTACAGTATCACATAAACTATATAATAGAAAACACATGATAAATATCAAATAGACACTAGTTCACTTTAAGAAATTAGCTTTGAACTTAACCTTCTCAATGGAATTATACACTTAATAGGAAAATATATTATTTATTTATTGATTGTTTTTATATGTGTGGATGCCATGCCATCTGCTTTATAAAAAGAAAAGAACTAACACAAAATAATGGGATAGTAAGTGCTAATTACCAAGCAGCACCTGGCTTTTAAAGAGACTCTGTAACAAATTTTTCATCCTTATTTCTTCTATCCTATAAGTTCCTATACATGTTCTAACGTGCTCTGTCTAACTGCAGCCTTTCCTAGTTGCACAGTGGCTGTATTATCTCTGTTATATTATCTAATCTTCTCTCCACTGTTGGCTGTCGGGCTGAGGCTGGAATGTGTGGAATGTGCTGCACTGCTTGTCATTGGCAGAAGCTATACACACCCTCTCCAGGCCCCCTGCACACTCTGTATGACTCACACACTCAGCTCTTCTCAGTGTATCACATGCCATGTCTTTTGTTTGTAAACACTGGATAAAAATGGCAATTACAAGCCAGGATTGCAGCAGGGAGTGGCAGAAACAGCACAGAGGGGCCCAGGAGAACATAATGAATAGAAGGGTATGCTTTTTATTGTAAGAATTTTAAATGGTTTGCAGGCAAAGCCAGTCAGCAAATTTAAAGAGCAACTTTACATTTGCTGATTGCCCTTCATTCCAATCAGTAGCTGATACCTCCTTCCGCCCAGGAAATCTTTACCTTTTTTTGAATAGCTCATGGGGGAGGGGGGGGGGTGAAACTACTCCCACAGTGTGATGTCATGAAAGATCACCTGGCAGAACTAAAGATGTCACCACCTGTGATACATTTCAGAATGTAAAGCAGAGAGAGGAAAGATTTTTACAATGGGCAAACACTAACTACATAATCAATAAATTAATATTATAAAAAAAACAAAAACAAAAAAAAAAACAATTTTATTCATTGTTATTTTCACTA
Organism: Hyperolius riggenbachi; assembly: GCF_040937935.1. NCBI lineage: Eukaryota > Metazoa > Chordata > Amphibia > Anura > Hyperoliidae > Hyperolius > Hyperolius riggenbachi. The sequence goes on from NC_090650.1 coordinate 352,618,171, forward strand.
CAGTTCCTCTTTAAAGGATAAAGTAAGTACATTTGCACCTGCAGTACCAGAACTCTCTTCTATCTCCCTCTCTCTGTCTCTTCTATCCTACAAATACATCCTACATAATATTGCAATTATGCGTTGGCAGGAGTGCTGCGTGAAGGCTCTCTCATGTTCCCGCCTAGGCACTGCTGTGTGATTTGGGAGCTACATTACCTGTAGGGTGCTCTAGGCTTCCAAATGGGAGTGAGCAGTAAAAGGTGGGGTCCTAAGCGCCCACACCCCCTGGGTGTAGTTTGCGGTGGTCCTAGGCAGTGTGAGAGCTCAGAACCCCACCTGAACTGCTTACCCCCATTTGGAAGCTTGCAAAAAGAAAAGCTCACATCCAGTCTTCAACTGGGAGGCATAAAAAAGAGATAAAATGTAAGAGACAATAGTACCAGTTAGAGGATTCCCAAGAAAACAAGTAAATATGAAAATATATAATAACATACAGGTAGTCCCCGGTTACGAACGCCCGACTTACGAACGACCCGCCAATACGAACGCCCGCCGACCCACCGCGATGACGTCATGCTTCCCGGAGACTACCTCTTATGCCCCCTTTCCTAATGCAGAGTATGCGCAGCAGAAGCGATTACAAGTCTCACCTATTCCATGGTCCGGGTCAATCAGCGGTGTCCTCTCTCCCCTCAATGCTCTTCCCAGCGGCTTCCCTAGCGTCGCGTAATGACGCAATCAAAAGGAGACCCCGCGGCTCCTGCTGATTGCGTCATTACGTGATGCTACTAGTGAAGCCGCTGGGAGGAATGGTGAAGAGAGAGAGGTCGCTGCTGATTGGCCCGGAGCCGCCATGGAATAGGCGAGACTTGTAATCGATTCTGCTGCGCATACTGTGCATTAGGAAAGGGGGCACGGGAGGCACAAGGAGACACAGATATGACACAGAGGGGGGACACTGGAAGCACAGGGGACAGAGAAGGCACAGTGTTCTGACTTAAGGATGGATTCAGGCTAAGAACGAGCCTACAGTCTCTATCTCGTTTGTTAACCGGGGACTACCTGTATTTAGACATGTACTCAGTTTTGTAAGAAATAGATACATGTACATATATACTGTACACACACACACACACATATTACCTGTACTAGCCATTAGGCCCGTTTATTAACAGGCTCTACGTTGGGTTGCAGCCTTGCATCTGTGTAGTACGGTGGCGACACGCATGGACGCAGATAGCAGGATATTCATAATAATACATTTCTCCATGCGGCCCATGTTATGCACACATAACCTGCAGCTGATCATGGAGTAGAGGCAGGCAGCAGGGCCAAAGACAGAGCAGGGGTGTAGTAGTGTACCAGGACAGTTGAGTTATTAAAATGCAAGGCTGATTTTGCTTGGGGATAGGGAGCACCAAGGTTACCTTTGGGCCCCGTCCCTTAAACTGGCCCTTTTCAATATAGGTACAGAAAAACTGGTACAAAATTGATACATTTGCACAGAACACCCAATCAGATTTCAGGTTTTTTTTTTCTCTAATCAAGTATTCTTTTTTGTTTTTTTCCATGCATCTGTCCTGCTGTCGTTCAGGATCCCATCATCATGGGAAGCTGATGTAAACTTCCTATTTGGTGCAAATGCTTTGCCAAAAAAGTCACATTTATTAAAGTATCTCATTTGATGAGTCCTGTTGATTTCAATCATCCAATCCTGAAACAGACTTTTTTTTTGTCTTAAAGAACTTTCCTGCACAGAATTAGCTGTTTGAATGTAATACAGGTTCTTGTCACCTCAGTTCAATAAATGGCTTTAAAGCCAAGCTACATATTTAGCAATCCTCAGAAAAATCAAGCCTCTGATCATTTGTTGCCTATAATCTAGCACTGAGTGTTCCTGGCATGAGAACATTTCAAAGTTCTAATGCCAAGAAGAGTCAATGCTGGTTCCTAGACAACCAACACCAGCTTCGCGTCAATGCCAGCCACCAATAAATTCTAATAGGCTTGATAAAGAGGCACTTGCCTAGGAAGATGCTGCCTCTACTTGAAGACAATAGTATTCTTTGTTTATTAACGTTTAGTAAAGGGAAGTGTCATAACATGCTTCAAATGATATACATCAACGCGCCTAATGCTGTATTTAGAGTTGTTTCAGCCATAGGAAGAGGCACTAAATAGTTGTAGAAAAAGTTAACTGAATATATTTTAGAATGGACGCTTTTGAGAACACTCAGTTCTCTTTGCATGGCAAAAGTGATATATTATGGGTTGCAGACCTGGACAAATGGAAGTGGTTGAATGAATTCCTTATGCTTTTAGAGTTACAAAACTGCTTTCTCTTTTTATGATAATTGTTTCCTCTCATCTACATTTAAAGAGAATCTGTATTGTTAAAATCACACAAAAGTAAACATACCAGTGCGTTAGGGGACATCTCCTATTACCCTCTGTCACAATTTCGCCGCTCCCCGCCGCATTAAAAGTGGTTAAAAACGGTTTTAAAAAGTTTGTTTATAAACAAACAAAATGGCCACCAAACCAGGAAGTAGGTTGATGTACAGTATGTCCACACATAGAAAATACATCCATACACAAGCAGGCTGTATACAGCCTTCCTTTTGAATCTCAAGAGATCATTTGTGTGTTTCTTTCCCCCTGCATCTCTCATGCACTGAAGTTTCAGGCTGCTCTTTTCTTCCTGCAAACAGCTTTGCCCTTGTCTGTTATTCCTCAGTATGTGAAAGCCCAGCCAGCTCAGAGGACGATTTATCCAGCTTGTAAAAGATAAGAGAGAAGAGAGAAGCTGATCTAATCTAAATAACACACAGGCAGTGTGCATAGAGGGGCCTGGGAGGGGGAGTTCATAGCAGAACCACAACACTGAAGAACTTGGCAGCCTTCCAGACACAGGCCTGACAAGTCTGACAAGAGAGAGATAAGTTGATTTATTACAGAGACTGTGATAGTACAAAGTGCTGCAGTAAGCCAGAACACATTAGAATAGCTTTTGGAACTTGTAGGATGATAAAAAACAGGATGCAATTTTTGTTACGGAGTCTCTTTAAGACAAAGAACAGACAAGCCTGCAGTTCTTACAAACCTCACACTGGGAGCATGCCAACGCCCCATCAGTTTGCCTCATCAGATGCTACAGAGGTACCACTAAAAAGGGCACATTGGCTCATATTCTATCCATTTTTTCCTAAGTTTTCTCCTACGAGATAATGTTTCATCTTCTGTTTAAAATAAAGACAAAAGAAAATACAGAGAGCCCAATATAGTGTAGTATGCAAAACAAGGGGTTGGAAATGAAAAGTATATAATGTATATACTCACAAACGTGGGTTACCGCCTAGGTAACCACTGTACAGGCAGGTGAGGAGATTAGACCTGTCCTCACTCATGATTAAAAGTCGCTCTCTGTAGATAAGGAACAATGGGGATCAACCCCTTCACCAGGGGTGGATATTGATAATGTAAGAGTGATAAAAGGTTCTAAAAGGCTTAAAATCCCTCAGAAGGTGGTGGTGGACTCGCCTCCCCGAAGCAGACAAGATACCGTCAGATTTATGACAACAGGTTTATTAATAAACTCCAAAACAAACAGTGCAACGCGTTTCACGGGTATGTTCCCGCTTCCTCAGGCAATAAACAGATAGGAGTACACTGTAAAGACAGATAGCATGTCCTTAGACCAATGTATATGTGTGCTGATGATTTTTGGTGTATAGTTATGTTAACGTGAATAATGGGCAAACAATGCTGTGGTTAGAGGTATATTGGGAGAGGGGGTGAGGGGCTGTGCGGGGATTGTTATAAGAGTAAAAATCATAGTGAAAAACGGGGAGGGGGGGAGAGGCAGGAAGAAGGGGGAAAAAAGGTGGGGGGGAGACTATTATGGTGTTTAGGGAGAAAATAAGGGTGGCAAAACACAATGCAATCAGATGTAGTAAAATGCAGTAAAACAGACTCACCAGTATAGTCAAGGTCTGTTTAAAATACTGTAACTTTACCGCACTCTGCAATTGAAAATTGAAAAAGTACCAAAGAGTAGGAGAAAAAGTACTGTCAAAATGATTTCTAGTTTTCTTGCTTGCTGGTGGTGTAAAAGGCATTTTATTGATAAGGTTTAAAAACATCACCTAGGAGAAAACTTAGCAGAAAAGGGAAATTGAGCAAGGGTCATTTATGCTGAAGAAACGACATGTTTATAAAATATATTTGGAATAATGAAAAGGATGCATAATTATATCCATATGACCACTACACCTTAATAAAACATGAATCAGTTTATTAAAAGGTTATTAAAAGGTTCCATGTATGGAATTGTGGCATTTATATCTTATAAGCACTAATAATGCTTTGTTTTAACTGACCCACCATTGGCCTGCGGTAGGTGCAGGCATGTTTCAGAGACACGTATATTATGTCGCTTTAGTTGTGGACTTCATCATCATCCAGTCCATCATGCAGTCCTTAAGGGAAAAAGTTCCTTTGCCAAAACCTTATAAGGATTTTGGTTGTATTTATATCAATAACTAGATCATTGCATGTAGGCATAACACTTCTGTTCCTTGAAATAACCATTATTGGTTGTTTCCAGTAAACCTCTGCCTATTGCTTATAGTGTACATAAAGTAGATGTACACTTTGCTCTGCTGAGCAGCATGTACTGTGCCTTGTTGAGGCAGAGGAGAGTGAGAAAGGAAGGAAGGCAGGGAGGGAAGCAAGGGAGGAAGGAAGGAAGATCTAATCCTGGGGTGGAATACTACACATGCCATTGCACATGAGTGGTTGAACATGGAAGAAGGAAATGGCTGTACCTGGAAACTAATCTTTAGGTGGGTGTCACATGTCAAAATAACGTCCATATGAGGAAAAAGAAAACATGAGTTATCAGAGAAGACCCTCTTGTATTGCTCCATGGTCCAGTGATGTCACTCACCTGGCCCTTGCAGGAGCTTTCATGAATATCCAGAGGTCAGCATTGGCACTCTGTTTGGCTTGTAACTATAGAGTCCAATGCAAAGGAAGCTTCAATTCAAAGTGTGTCCTGACTCCTGACACCTTTCTTTCATGGCCAGCATTGATACAGAAGCTCTTTTGTGAGATCTGTCCAGTCAGGCTTGCCTTTGCTTGCCACACACATCATTGAGCCATGAACACATGTGAATGCGAGAGGTAGCTGATCACTGTGTAAAATGTTACATTTTATGGTGCATTGGCACTAAAATTCTGTCCATGGCCCTTTATAGAGTACGGCGAATAAACTGAACAGCTTACTCACATGAAAATTCCTAACTGTTTTCCAGTGGGGCTCAAAAAAAAAACTAAAAAAAACCTATATATCTATATATCTATATATATATCTATATATATATATATATATATATCTACTTGATGCATGCCAGGCAGTTATTCACGGCCCTGCAAAATTGACAGGATGCACCAGGGCCGTGAATACAAGTCTGCAGCGGCGTGCAGTTGTCGCTCACTCCTGTTCGTCCGCGCGCGCGCAACGCCGCTTACAGGGGAAGTTAATGAATGGGACCGCAGGATATAGATCATTACGCTGTGATTAGTTGTGATTAAGTTATTGGTGAAAGAAAGGGAGAAGCGCTGACAGGTGAAAATTGCTGTGGAAAAACCCTCAGTCATCAAGTGGTTAAATACAGTATATATATATATATATATATATATATATATATATGTATATATATATATATGCAGTATATACTCAAAAGTGAACAGTTCAAGCACTGAACTACTGTATGTCTGGTTAAATTGTTCTGTGAGGAGTTAAAGCTGTCTGTTTGTAACCTAATTTAGAAGCATAGTAATCTCTTTCTAAGGATAAACATTAATCCAGATCTGTCTTCAAAAATATATAAAATTCATCACCCTTACTAATCTGTATGGTATTTTGTATTTTGAGGCTATTGTTTCCGAGCCTGTAATTCTTTCAAATCCATACTGTATATAACATAGGCTTTTTCTGCAACACTCTCTGTAACCAGAGAAGTTTAAAAGAGGATTTCTGGTCTGATGGAAAAATAGGATATTTTCCTCAAAATGAGGAGTTGTTAATAACAATAAATACACCTGGTCAAGACTTGATCATAACGTATTGTAGTGAGAGAAATTAGCCCAAATTATGTCATGCCCCTCTCTCCTCTACATTATTCTTACTGGCTGGGCAGCCTAAGTGTAGGCAGACAGGAAAAGCCATTGTGGTATATTGGGGAAGAAATCTTATTTCAAATTCAGATTCCACCAGTTATAAAAATATAGTGGTCCCATTCATACTCTCAGTTTTGCTGCATTTTTAAATGTTCATTATGGGCTTCATGATGACCAGAGTGTTTTCGTTTTGCAGTGGTTAGCATTCTTGCCTTGCAGCGCTGGGTTCCCGGTTCGTATCCCAGCCAGGGCACTATCTGCATGGAGTTTGTATGACCTCCCCGTGTCTGCGTGGGTTTCTTTCTACATCCTAAAAACATGCAGATAAGTTAAGCGGCTTTGCCCCAAATTGGCCCTAGACTAGGATGGACATAAGACTATGGTAGGGATTAATTTGAGTGCTTCTCTGAGGGACAGTTAGAGACAAGACTATGTACACTCTGTACAACTCTGTGGAAGATGTTAGTGCTATATAATTACTAAATACTAATATAAATGCTAAATAATAATGTTAACCGCGCTAGTTGAACTCTGGGCCGGGCTAATTGAAATCTACGCCCTGTTTGTGAGCTTTTATCCCTTCCAGGGCGTAGATTTCAAGTAGCCCACTACACGGATTTGCCACTACTGCCTATTGTGCCGCTCTCTCTTGCCGCTGCAGCACACTCGCTCTGCTGTCGGTATGACGATAGAGCTCTGTGAGCTGGTAAGGAGCTGATTTCATTGGCTCTTAACCCCGTGATCCAATCTTATTGGCTCACATTGGGACAATTTAGATAGAGGACAGATCAACACTTGTATGCTGAACTGCAAATAGTGATATTTTCAGCTACTCTAATCTAATAAAGTGAGCCACTCTCTGAGTAGAGGCAAGGCTCTAGTTTATACTTTTAAACACAAGGAACACTTCCTTCTTATCCTTTTCTTATCGGTTAGGATTCAGGGCATATCACTGCCTTAGCTACGCATGAGCTATCCAATCAGAAGCTTTATTTACCTCAGATGCCCTTGGCTTCATTATGGCTACAGCCAATATGGTGGCTGGATAGGAGACTGCTACCAGTCTTTTTGCTTGTAGTTTTCATCATAATAGCCATATCATACATCACTGAGAGATCCTTGGACCCCGATTCATGTGAATGAAAAGTGTTATAAACATTTTGTAAAAGACAAGACAACGACAAGAAACAGAACATTTATAATGCGCTTTTCTCCTGGTGGACTCAAGGCGCCAGAGCTGCAGCCACTAGGTGCTGTCTTAGGGATTCTGCCCAAAGTCTCCTACTGAATAGGCGCTGCCTTACTGAACAAGAATGAGATGAAAATAGTAAAAATACATAACACTTCATTAATTTGGTTGTCACCTACAACCCACACCTGGAAATCTTAAGGAGGATTGCTAAGGAACTTCATCCCATTTTACACAAGGATCACAGACTGAGAAAGATATTCCCTAAACCTCCCCTCTTGTCATATCGGCAACCACACAATCTAAAACAGAGGATTGTCAGGAGTTCTTTGAATAGGTCTCAACAAAACGGAACATCACCCTGCCGACAAAAAAGATGTGGGACCTGCAGACACATTTACTCCACTGAAAGGTTAACGATACCAGGTTCACAACAGGAGTACAGAGTACAAGGCACATTTTCCTGTGGTTCCACCAATCTGGTATATCTGATCATGTGTGCCAAATGCCCCAATGCTATGTACGTGGGAGAAACTGGACAAACTCTGCGCAAAGGTATGAATGGACACAGGCAAACTATTAACAATACCAAATCTGAACTCCCAGTTGCTACACATTTTCGGTCCAACAGACACAGCATGTATGATCTTCGTGTCACTGCCCTGAAGGGTGGCTTCAAAACGTCAAATGATTGATTAATAGCAGAAACAAAATTTATAAATTGGTTCAAAGCTGTGGACAAGGGCTTAAATAAGGACAAAAACTTTTTAGATTGGTATAAGGCTGATGATATTTAAAAACTCTTTCTCAGCCTATATAGCTGAACTTGTGAACTCAGAATTTACGATACCTCTGTGTCAGTCCAACTCCCAGGTCTGTGAGCAGGGAGTAAACAAGGATCCTTATCTCAGCTAACAACCTCTCACCCCATTAAGATGTTCTGTTTTACTTAAAGAGAACCCGAGGTGTGTTTAAAGAATGTTATCTGCATACAGAGGCTGGATCTGCCTATACAGCCCAGCCTCTGTTGCTATCCCAAACCCCACTAAGGTCCCCCTGCACTCTGCAATCCCTCATAAATCACAGCCGTGCTGTGAGGCTGTGTTTACATCTGTAGTGTCAGTCTCAGCTGCTCCCCTGCCTCCTGCATAGCTCCAGTCCCTGCCCCCGTCCCTTCCCTCCAATCAGCAGGGAGGGAAGGGATGCAGGCGGGGACTGGAGTTCTGCAGGAGGCGGGGAGAGCAGCAGACTGACACTATAGAGATAAACACAGCCAGCTCTGACAAGCTGTTTGTCAGCAGTGTGGCTGTGATTTATGAGGGATTGCAGAGTGCAGGGGGACCTTAGGGGGGTTTGGGATAGCAACAGAGGCTGGGCTGTATAGGCAGATCCAGCCTCTGTATGCAGATAATATTCTTCAAACCCACCTCAGGTTCTCTTTAAGGCATCTCCATGACATGTATTTAAGCTTGAAAGAAAATCTGTTTTCCCTTTTGATGTTGCATGTATATAGCTGTCTGTACCACCAGCCTGAAAACTAACAGGATGTAAGCCCAGGCTGCAAGGCCAAAAGCTTGTTTATTCTTATTCATTTTTAGTTAGCCAATAAATGTTATCATCCTGATTTAAAACTTCTTAATTAAATATCACTATGAAAGTCCAAAGACCCCTCAGTGATGAATATAAGCTTTCATTTAAATTCAAGATGCAACAATCAAAGAAAATATAAGTTATCCTTTAAAACGGAAACTTTAAAGTGAGCACAGGTACACTTCACTGCACTTCACATCAAATTCTTTAGTAAATCACCCCCTTGACTTGTACTTAGCAGAGTTCTATAAATAAGTAGACAAGAGAGTCCCAGCACTGTCTCATGCCAGCACCGCTAGTGCACAGAATTCAACATTCTTCAGTGAATGTGACTGAAGAACAAAGCAAATGTGTCTGATTTTGGCCTAGAAAAATACAGCTTGTCAGACGGAAATGTGTTTGTTTCACAATGCTGGCATGGACATTCAGTAAATGTAGTTGATTTAAAGCTCAATTTGATTTCCCAGAAGAAAAAAACATTTACTGGCAGTATATTTCAAATCAAAAATCACAGGCAGTGACAATGTAGAAGTAGGCAATGCCTAGGTTTATAAATGTCAATTTATTGGGACAAATGCAAAACAAAGAAATTATGATGAACATGTCAAAACAGCTCACAAGGAATTCAAAACTATATTGTAAGATTTAAATATTTCTGAGTTTTTACCAGGAGCAAACAGCCCCTAAAGGTTTCCTGACTTCAAGATCTAAATAAGCCGAAGTAATACCTGTCAATGTTCACAATTGTTAAAGCCCGGGTGACGGTTATGTTTTGTGAACAATGATTTTTTGGACCATTCAACAATTAGAAGCACTGGAAGTCTATGTTTGTAGTCACTAACTTGTGGGCAAAGGCTGCATTATCATTATGAATCACATCAAAATAGGCAGGAAGTGTCATCAATAAGAAAGTAACTTTACAAATCAACTATTGCAATGTTAAATATTACAATGCTGGCAAAATTGTTTTTAATAAAATAATATTATCTTGCAAATTAGGGAATGTTAGACTTGGTGAATTTGAGTTGCATTTATTTTGCGCATTGTTATTTGTACATAAATATGCCAGAGTAACCAAGCAGCTCAGGGTCACCCAGAACCACTAGGAAAGTATAGGGGACTAAAAGAGACCGAAAAGCCCTCCTACTAAAAAAGCTATGCTTAGTGTGGTTTGCCTTCTTAACCCCCTCCAGACCGCCTAACAGCGATCGGCATCGGGAGGGTGGCAGCCCCAGGACCGCCTAACGTCGAAAGGTGTCAAGTCCTGGGGCGGGGTTTTGAAGGGGAGCGCATGCATCTCCGCTTGAATGACGGAGCTCCACTCCATCATCAGTCTCCCAGCAGTGATCTCCGCTAGGAGACTGTTAGACGGCAAAACCGCAGTCTATTTACATTGTACAGCACTGCGATCTACGGCAGCGATGTACTGGGGACAGCCGTGTCACTTGGCTGTCCCCTAAGGAGGCTCAAGAGCCGATCGCTGTCATTGGCTGGTGGGGGGAGGGAGGAAGGGGGGATAGTAAAAAAAAATGTAAAGTTTATTTTTAAAAAAAGACAATAAAATTAGTAAAAAAAACAAAAGCCTGCAGCAGCGATCAGAGCCCACCAACAGAAAGCTCTGTTGGTGGGAAGAAAAGAGGACAAGATTAATTTGTGTGCTCAATTGTACAGCTCTGCAGCGAGCCGTTAAATCTGCAAAGCACCAATTAGTAAAACATAGCCTGGTCGCTGGGGGTGGGGGGGGGGGTAAGCCTGTGGTCCTTAAGTGGTTAGAACAGAAGGTAATCTGTATGGAGGTTGTAGTTTCTCTCCATGTTTGTATGAGTTTCCTTCCGCATTCCATACATTTACTGGTTAAAGTTAATTTGAACCACCACCTCCCTCCCAAATTGGTCTTAGGCTATGACAGGGCCAGTATTAGGCTATAACAGGGCCAGTATTGGGCTGTGACAAGGCCAGTATTGGGCTATGACAGGGCCAGTATTGGGCTATGACAGGGCCAGTATTAGGCTATGACAGGGCCAGTATTGGGCTATGACAGGGCCAGTATTGGGCTATGAAAGGGCCAGTATTGGGCTATGAAAGGGCCAGTATTGGGCTATGACAGGGCCAGTATTGGGCTATGACAGGGCCAGTATTGGGCTATTACAGGGCAAGTATTGGGCTGTGACAGGGCCAGTATTGGGCTACGACAGGGCCAGTATTGGGCTACGACAGGGCCAGTATTAGGCTATGACAGGGCCAGTATTGGGCTATGACAGGGCCAGTATTGGGCTATAACAGGGCCAGTATTGGGCTATGACGGCCAGTATTAGGCTATGACAGGGCCAGTATTGGGCTATGACAGGGCCAGTATTGGGTTATAACAGGGCCAGTATTGGGCTATGACAGGGCCAGTATTAGGCTATGACAGGGCCAGTATTGGGCTATGACAGGGCCAGTATTAGGCTATGACAGGGCCAGTATTGGGCTATGACAGGGCCAGTATTGGGTTATAACAGGGCCAGTATTGGGCTATGACAGGGCCAGTATTAGGCTATGACAGGGCCAGTATTGGGCTATGACAGGGCCAGTATTGGGCTATGACAGGGCCAGTATTGGGCTATAACAGGGCCAGTATTGGGCTATGACAGGGCCAGTATTGGGCTATGACAGGGCCAGTATTGGGCTATGACAGGGCCAGTATTGGGCTATGACAGGGCCAGTATTAGGCTATGACAGGGCCAGTATTGGGCTATAACAGGGCCAGTATTAGGCTATGACAGGGCCAGTATTGGGCTATGACAGGGCCAGTATTGGGCTATGACAGGGCCAGTATTGGGCTATGACAGGGCCAGTATTAGGCTATGACAGGGCCAGTATTGGGCTATGAGAGGGCCAGTATTGGGTTATGACAGGGCCAGTATTGGGCTATAACAGGGCCAGCATTGGGCTATGAATGGGCCAGTATTAGGCTATGACAGGGCCAGTATTGGGCTATGACAGGGCCAGTATTTGGCTATAACAGGGCCAGTATTGGGCTATAACAGGGCCAGTATTAGGCTATAACAGGGCCAGTATTAGGCTATGACAGGGACAGTATTGGGCTATGACAGGGACAGTATTAGGCTATAGCAGGGCCAGTATTGGGCTATGACAGGGCCAGTATTAGGCTATGACAGGGCCAGTATTGGGCTATGACAGGGCCAGTATTGGGCTATGACAGGGCCAGTATTAGGCTATGACAGGGCCAGTATTGGGCTATGACAGGGACAGTATTAGGCTATGACAGGGCCAGACAGGACCAGTATTAGGCTATGACAGGGCCAGTATTGGGCTATGACAGGGCCAGTATTAGGCTATGACAAGGACAGTATTGGGCTATGACAGGGCCAGTATTAGGCTATGACAAGATGCTATCCTATCAATATGGGCCAACATTTCTAAAGAATGCTTTTAGCACCTTGTTGAATCAATGGCACGTAGAATTAACCACTTCAGTGCCGGGGGGGGGGCTGCCTGATCGGTGCTGCGTGGGCTCTCCAGCCCGCAGCACCGATCAGCTGGCAGCCAGGGCGATCAGGCTTCCCCCCTTTTTTCCCCACTAGGGGGATGTCCTGCTGGGGGGGCCTGATCGCCGCCGGCTGCCTGCGCTTGCGGGGGGGGCTCTTCAAAGCCCCCCTCCGCAGCGCTTCCTGGCCTCCTTCCCCTTCCCTCCCTCTCCCTCCCCGTGTGAGGCGGCGCAGGACGGAATTCGTCCTGCGCCGGATAGGATAGGCTTCAGCCTATCAGGTGCCGGCGGTCCCCGGCCAATCAGAGGCCGGGGATCGCCGATCTCAGCCACGGCGCTGCTGCGCAGCAGCGCCGTTTACATGTAAACACCGGGGAAGATCTTCCCCGTGTGTTTACATTTACCCTGCGAGCTGCGATCGGCAGCTCGCAGGGTGTTCACGGAGACACGCTCCGTGAACTGACATGGAACGGCCGCTCATACGAGCGGCCGTTTCCATGGAAGCCACTTCAGGATTCAGGGGCGTAGTTAAGCGTACGCCGAATCCTGAAGTGGTTAAAGAGAATCTGTATTGTTAAAATCGCACAAAAGTAAACATACCAGTGCGTTAGGGGACATCTCCTATTACCCTCTGTCACAATTTCGCCGCTCCCCGCCGCATTAAAAGTGGTTAAAAACAGTTTTAAAAAGTTTGTTTATAAACAAACAAAATGGCCACCAAAACAGGAAGTAGGTTGATGTACAGTATGTCCACACATAGAAAATACATCCATACACAAGCAGGCTGTATACAGCCTTCCTTTTGAATCTCAAGAGATCATTTGTGTGTTTCTTTCCCCCTGCATCTCTCATGCACTGAAGTTTCAGGCTGCTCTTTTCTTCCTGCAAACAGCTTTGCCCTTGTCTGTCATTCCTCACTATGTGAAAGCCCAGCCAGCTCAGAGGACGATTTATCCAGCTTGTAAAAGATAAGAGAGAAGAGAGAAGCTGCTCTAATCTAAATAGCACACAGGCAGTGTGCATAGAGGGTGGCCTGGAAGGGGGAGTTCATAGCAGAACCACAACACTGAAGAACTTGGCAGCCTTCCAGACACAGGCCTGACAAGTCTGACAAGAGAGAGATAAGTTGATTTATTACAGAGACTGTGATAGTACAAAGTGCTGCAGTAAGCCAGAACACATTAGAATAGCTTTTGGAACTTGGTAGGATGATAAAAAACAGGATGCAATTTTTGTTACGGAGTCTCTTTAAGGCAGTTATGAAGGCGAAAGGGGTTCAAACACAGTATTAGTATGGTGTTTCTAATAATCCTTTAGGTGAGTGTAAATCTAGGTGCATCCATGGTTCAGGAGTGTCGAGATGGCCCGAACTGTTCGCCAGCGAACTTCCGTGGTTCGTGATCGCTGAGAACCGCAAACTTTTCCGGAAGTTCGATTCGCCCCCATAGTGCATCATTAGGGTCAACTATGACCCTCTACATCACAGTCAGCAGGCACATTGTAGCCAATCAAGCTACACTCCCTCCTGGAGCCCCACCCCCCTTATAAAAGGCAGGCAGCATCAGGCATTGGACTCACTTGTGTGCCTGCAGTAAATAGAGAAGGGAGAGGTTGCTGCAGAGACACTAGGGAAAGCTTAGTTAGGCTCTTGTAGGCTTGTTAGCTTGCTCCCTGCTGATTCTTATTACTAAAAAAGCACCCCTCAACAGCTTTTTTGAGAGCTAATCTTGTTCTTGTGATCTTTTTTTTGTGTGTGTGTGTGTGGCCCACTTGAATTATATACAGCCCTGTCAGCCAGTCGCAGCTGGCCTTTGGCACCTTAATTCCTACTGTGCCACTGCCAGGTCCAGCATATTTAGGGCCATATGCAATTCTCTTTTTCAACTGAGTTTTCTCCCAGGAGATAATTTTTCATCTTAGATTTTAAATAACTTTCCAGCACTTTTCACCTAAAAAAGTACCAAAAAGTTGGTGAAAAAGTACTATTAAAATTATTTTGAGCATATTCTTGCCTTCTGAGGGCTTAAAATGCATTTTATTGACAAGTTAAAAAATATCACCTAGGAGAAAACTCAGGTGAAAAAGTGAATTGCATATGGCCCTTAGTGACTACCTGTGTGTGTGACAGGCAGCTGCACATTTGTAATCCCAACCACTGCACCTGTTCACTGTTCAGTACACCTACCTACCTATACCTACGTGAGTGCACGCATTGTTAATACCAACAGTCATTGCACCTGTTCAGGGTACCTGTGTGTGTGTGTGTGTGTGATATACAGCTGTTTGCGGTGCGTTACACAGTGAGTTTGGTCTGTCAGTGTGAAGCAGTACACTAATTACACTACCTGATTGATGTATACACATGCAAGATGTTTTAAAGCACTTTAGGCCTCCAATTTAGCATGCAATGTGATTTCTGCCCTTAAAACGCTGGTTTGCATCAAATCCAGATTTTTCCCTGGGACTTTTGGCGTCTATCCCACTCATCCATGCAAAAACTCTTTTCCATCACTTTTGTGGCCAGCATAAATGTTTCTAGTTTTCAAAGTTCGCCTCCCCATTGAAGTCTATTGCAAGTTCGCGAACGTTTGCAGAGTTTCGCGAGCGCGGTTCGCGAACCTAAAATCAGAGGTTCGGGCCATCTCTAGTGTCCTATAGACCCCCCAAGGTGTCTCTAAGTTACACTACCCAACTACGCTTACCTCTGCTGCCCCCACTAACACTAACCCCTCATGCCCCCACTAACACTAACCCCTCATGCCCCCACCCCCAGCTACACTACACTACACTAACCCCTGATGTCTCCCCCTCCCCAAGCTTCATTAAACTACACAAACCCCTGCTCCCCCCCCCCCCCCAACCTAGCTACACTAACTAACCACTGCAATTAAATTAAGGTCTTACTCATGATGAGGTTCCTGGTGAGGCTGCAGCAGCGTGATCCAGCGGTGTTCCTGTGCAGTATAGCAGCAGCTGCTGAAATGATCTATAATGTCTTTGTCCATCTTCCAGCTTGTGCCCGCGAGCGTCAACAGCATGATAAGTGTTAACAACTACCCAGATGCATAGCAGCAGCCGCTGCAATGATCGGTAATGTCCATCTTCCAACTTGTTCCAGAGCGGCAGCAGCACGATCAGTGTTAACTCCCCTGGGGAGGGCAGCATAGCAGCAGCTGCTGTAAGATCGGTAATGCAGTTCCGCTCTTCTTAGTGGCGTTTTGTCCCTGCATCAGCCCCGTGTCAGCTAATCCGGGCACCGCGGGACATCTTCAGCCACGAGGCTTGCAGTGTCCATCAGAGGCTACCATACTGCCTTGAATATTGGCGCCCTTTTATGACCTGTAGCGCACGTGCGCCGGGGCCATAGGGTTGCTGCTATGCGTCTGGGGAGTTGTTAACACTTATCATGCTGCAGACGCTCCGGACACAAGCTGGAAGATAGACAGACATTATAGATAATTTCAGCGGCTGCTGCTATACCGCACAGGAACACCGCTGGATCACGCTGCTGTGGCTGACACAAGTGCCCGGACAGGTAAATTGTTACATTCGGACTATAAGACGCAGTCCCTTTTTCTCCCCACTTTTGGGGAAAAAAAAGTGCGTCTTATAGTCTGAAAAATATGGTAAGTGCAAACCACAGATTTGCAACATGCTGACAGCTTTTTTTAATGATTGATCATGCAAAAATGCATTAGACGTAAGCCAGCTCATTGAATAACATAGGCTATCAGTTCTAACATGATTCAGTTCTAAAACTATTGCTTTTTTCTCTTTCTAGATGTATTCTCTTTACTTACTGCCAGGATGGGTACATATCTCTGCCATGGCCAACAACTAAAATCTTTTTGAGAAACGCTAGTAGTCTGATCTGTAGTACTGTAGTAGCGCTCCAGCTGCTATGGTAACACGCACATTACGGTAGTAACAGTCACGCGCTACTGAAGTACCGCAGGTCACGCTACCAGGGTATCTCGCTGTACTTACAAGTGGAAGTAACTGCAATATTGCTGTACGCTGTCCGTGCACGATAATATTACCGATGTTTAACGAATCAACCCCTAAGGCCCATACGCAATAATTTTTTTCTCCTGAGTTTTCTACTAGGAGATCATTTTTACACTTCATTTTAAAATAACTTTTCAGTACTTTGCAACTGAAAAAGTACCAAAAAGTACCGGTAGGTGAAAATGCATTACAAAAATTATTTTGTGCATTTTCAGGCTTGTGGGTGGTTTAAGGGCCCATTCACACTAGAAGCGCTTTCCTGAGCATTTTGTGATTGTTTAGCATTTTGAAAATCGCTCCCATTCGCTTTCATCTGTATTGTTAAAATCGCACAAAAGTAAACATACCAGTGCGTTAGGGGACATCTCCTATTACCCTCTGTCACAATTTCGCCGCTCCTCGCCGCATTAAAAGTGGTTAAAAACAGTTTTAAAAAGTTTGTTTATAAACAAACAAAATGGCCACCAAAACAGGAAGTAGGTTGATGTACAGTATGTCCACACATAGAAAATACATTCATACACAAGCAGGCTGTATACACCCTTCCTTTTGAATCTCAAGAGATCATTTGTGTGTTTCTTTCCCCCCTGCAGCTATGTTCCACTGAAGTGTCAGGCTGTTTCTTCCTGCAGAGTGCAGGCAGCTCTGCCTGTATGTAATTCCTCAGTATGTGAAAGCCCAGCCAGCTCAGAGGAGGATTTATCCAGCTTGTAAAAGATAATAGAGCAGAGAGAAGCTGCACTAATCTAAATAACACACAGCAGTGTGCAGAGAGGGGCCTAAAGGGGGGAGATGCATCACAGAACCACAACACTGAAGAACTTGGCAGCCTTCCAGACACAGGCTGACAAGTCTGACAAGAGAGAGATAAGTTGATTTATTACAGAGATGGTGATAGTAGAACGTGCTGCAGTAAGCCAGAACACATTAGAATAGCTTTTGGAACTTGTAGGATGATAAAAAACAGGATGCAATTTTTGTTACGGAGTCTCTTTAAAATCGCGATAAAAATCTATTTTCCCATACGCGATCGCAAAATCGCGGCAATTTTTCCTTGATTTTTACTGTGATTTAAATGAACGTGAATGGGAGTGATTTTTAAAAATGCTAATCAATCGCAAAACGCTCAGAAAAGTGCTTCTAGCGTTTATGAGCCCTAAAGGATATTTTTTGAGAAGGTGTGAAAATATTACATTATTCAATTCTTTTTTTCTTCTAAGCTTTCTCCTAGTTGATATTGTCACACCTTATCAATAAAATGCCTTTTAAGCCAGCAGCAAGCAAGAAAATGCTGACAGTACTTTTCCACCCACTTTTTGGTGCTTTTTTGACTGCAGAGTGCAGAAAAGTTATTTTAAACAGAAGATGAAAAATGACCTCCTAAAATACTTAGGAGAATCTATGGAAAAAATAAGGGAAAATCTCAGGGAAAAAGAAATGAGAGGAAATCTCCTTCATTCAGAAATAGGACAAGTAACTACACAAAAAAATGAAAGAACTTCTAACCCTTTGCACATAATCCAAAACTAAAATAATTTTCCAATCACAAGTTGGAATTTAATTTTAACCACTTGCCGACCGCACACTCATACCGTGCGGCGGCAAAGTGGTAGCTGCAGGACCAGCGACGCACATCTGCGTCGCCGGCTGCAGGCTAATTAATCAGGAAACAGCCGCTCGCGCGAGTGTTTCCTGTTAGATCACGGAGCGGGTCTCCGTGAATAGCCTGCGAGCCGCTGATTGCGGCTCGCAGACTAAATGTAAACGTAGGAGACATATGTCTCCTTTGTTTACATTGTACGGCGCTGCTGCGCAGCAGCGCCGTAAGGCAGATCGGCGATCCCCGGCCAATCAGCGGCCGGGGATCGCCGCCATGTGACAGGGGACAGCCTGTCACTGGCTGCACAGGACGGATAGCGTCCTGTGCAGCCCGGATCGGAAAGGTAGGAGAGGGAGGGGTGAATTTCGCTGCGGAGGGGGGCTTTGAGGTGCCCCCCCCGCAAACCTCAGGCAGGCAGGAGCGATCAGACCCCCCTGCACATCTTCCCCATGGGGGGGGGGGGGGGGAAAGGGGGGTGATCTGGTCGCTCTGACTGCACCCTGATCTGTGCTGGGGGCTGCAGAGCCCACCCAGCACAGATCACTAAAAACAGCACTGGTCCTTAACCTTCCTGGCGGTAACCCCGAACGTACTTCGGGGTAAGCCGCGCAGGAGGTTTTCTCAGGCCCTGCTAGGCCAATTTGCGTAATTTTTTTTTTGCTGAACGCAGCTAGCACTTTGCTAGCTGCGTCAGCACACCGATCGCCGCCGCCCCGCGCTCGATCGCCGCTATCCGTCACGCCGCACGGCCCCCCCCCAGACCCCTGCGCTGCCTGGCCTATCAGCGCCAGGCAGCGCTAAGGGGTGGATCGGGTCTCCCTTAGACGTCACGACGTCCATGACGTCGGTGACGTCATCCCGCCCCGTCGCCATGGCGACGGGGGAAGCCCTCCAGGAAATCCCATTCTTTGAACGGGATTTCCTGATCGCCTATCGCTGGAGGCTATCATGTAGCGAGAGCTAGGCTCGCTACATGATTTAAAAAAAAAAAATCAAAAAAAACGGCAGCGCTGCCCCCTGGCGGTTTTTAATAGACCGCCAGGAGGGTTAAGGGGGGGTAAAGGGTGGGTCATCAAGTGGTTAAATGATCATGTTGGCCACCTTCTATTAACAAAGTACTGACTAAAGTAAGCAGTAATAGCATTTATCATCTCTGACAATGATTCATAGTCATGTAGAAACACTCACAGTCATACTGTACATCAACTTTTGTCCTGCACTATGCATTATTAGGCTGATTTTCTAGAAATGTATTGTCTTCACATTTAAGTATTCTTGCATGATCAATACACCCCATTTAAATCTTGTGTGCAAGATGTAACAAAGCAACACTTACGAGGAGTAACAATACTGATTAGAGAAGGTTTTCAAAACTGATTGATATGTGTACGAAGAGTAATCAGTTGAGGAGTGTCTGTTGCTGGAATTATTAAATTAAAAATAAAATGAGAACATTGACATAAAATTAAAAATAAAATGACCACATTGGGAGATTGTTAATGTACATTTATGAGCATTTGTATAGCCTAAATCATGATGCAAAGTGATCTAATGTGGCTTATTTACAGTATAGGAATTCTTTACAGTGAACCAAGCAGCATTTTTAAACCCCAGGGCATCTCAATAGCATGTTAAAAATGCATGCTAACAATGTTGCTCATTACTAAAAAAAATCAATGTTACCTCTTCTTTTTACATTTAAATGCTTGTTAGAGGCTTTTATTGCCTGCAGTCCGCAGAAAGAGCCGGCAGATAAGGACTGCTGTAATTAGCAGTAGCAATGAGAAAACAAAAGCTTTCATCAAATCTCACAACTAATATGCGCTTTAGGAAAAATCTGCACTCAGTGGTTCGCGTTTCACAAATGTCAATGTGCAGACATATCAAGAATTATATATTAATTAAAACGTGCACACTTGTCTCCAAGACATATCAGATCAAACAGTCTCACAGTTCCAGAGTATGAGCAGGCTCCAGGGGGTCCAAACTTGGACACCAAACACTGTCTTTTTGATCTTTGTCTCCGGACAATCACATCCAAATGTAAGAGAAGGAAACAAAAAATATATAGCGTAACACTGCGACCAATAGCGAAATCTCTCTGGAGAAACCTTCACCAGAGTCATCAGCCCCTGATGAGTCAAGGTGTTAACGAAATGCATTGGGCAGAGCTTTGATGCACGTGACTGGACAAGGAAGTAGTGCCGGCGGGGATACGGAGCGAGTTTGGATCTGACACTGCAGCAGCTGAGCGGTTCCCGGGACCCTTACTGTTTGCTATGCGCTGTTTACCCTACTAGGCTTGTGAGTGCAATTGTTTTTAAACTTTTATATTAAATATACAGTATTATGCTATGTCTGCTGTCTTCAGTTACAGTTTGAATTAAACAAGTTGAAATAGCAAGTTGTGGAATGATTGATACCCCCATACATTTTCAATCCCACCTCCGGAGATCCAGGAGGCCAGTGCGGTGAGTGCGGGCACTTTGGGGGGTGTCCTGGCATTGATTTAGAGGTGGTCTTTTAATATATACACTCTGATGACTCTGGTGAAGGTTTCTCCTGAGAGATTTCACTATTGGTCGCAGTGTTACGCTACATTTTTTTTTGTTTCCTTCTCTTGCATGTGGATGTGATTGTCCAGAGACAAAGATCAAAGGGACAGTGTTTGGTGTTTAAGTTTGGACCCCTGGAGCCTGCTCATACTCTGGAACTGTGAGACTGTTTGATCTTATATGTCTTGGAGAGAAATTGCAGCTCCTACAGCTGTAAGAAACCAGGACAAACTGCAGAAAAAAAGCTGCACTGGTTAAACTAAAAGGTGGAAGTAGTGGGAGTCAGGAGAGAAGTTTCCTACCTTAACTGGAGAGGCTTTACAACCCTTTCCCTATCCTCCTACCTAGGCCAATCCCCTTCCTTGTGCCTTACAATAACCTTGGCAATTTGCAGTGTGAAATAACGACTAAAACCCTTGAACCACTCTCATACCTCATATAGATAACTATTTACACCAGTGCACAGTGGTAGAACATGTCTTTACTGAGGTATGGCTATCAGTCAAGGCTTGGTAAGACACTAAGATCTTCAGAGATGTTAGAGCATGCTGGAACCCTATATTTAAAACTAGGTGCTTCACACAAATACAATTGTTTAGCTTCTACACCACTACAAAATCTGCATACAAATATCCACTAACCACTATAGCAAGAAGTAGTGAATGAAATTGGATAAGATCCAATTCTATGAGATGAAACTCAACTGAAAAGATGACACCCATGTTTACAAAAATAGTATTCGCCATCCACTGTGTACTTTATTCAGATAATGAGACCAGTGATTGCCACATTATCCCAAGAGCGTCAAATACACAGGTTAAGAAATAACATCTCCCACCAGTTTTACAATCATTCATGGTCTAGATATTTTTATGCTAACACATCAAGGGTGATAGAAGCTTCTTTTTGCTGTCAAAGTGATCAAAGAGGGGTTGAGAAAGAATCCATAAACAGATGCTGCCCAGTGACAAACCTTAAAAAACAAGACTGTGGGGCCAGATGTTTGAGTGACCTTCGGACTATAGAACATGTTGGCATGGTGTTGATTTAGATTGGTGTTGGCAGGGGCCTTCGATCCCGTAGCTGAAGAAAAAAAAAATCTGAATTATGGAAATATTTTTCTTTCTCTCCGTACAAAATATGATACCAGTGGTCAGTGGGGCTGATGGCTGTCAAAGAAGTTGAATTCAAAGCACAACCCTGCCAGTAGGTATCACATCAAAAGGAACTTAGCAGAATGAACAAGAACATCTTCAGGCTGTGCCATTTTGCAATCTCTCTACTTTCAACAGCTGTTTCTTGAGTGAATACAGATGCAAAATAATTATACGAAATGTTAAAACATTCTAAACAAATCAAACAGCGAATAAGCAACTTCATTTTATAGAACATGATCTCAAAGTGTGAGAGATGCAACATAGTGGAGGACAGCCCCGGAGACTGCTGGATATTTTTAGGTGCTTTGCTGTTGTGTAAACATTACAGAATGTTTATTTCAAATGAATATGACTGCAAACAATTACATTCTAATTTGAAGAACACCAGCGAGCCATACATTTCTAATGTTCCAACGTCTATAGGGAAAATAAAACTATAAAGTCTACTAATATTTGATGCGATTGAAGAGTGCACGCTCGTTCTTACGCTTTTAGACATTTTGTCACTTTACCTGGAGAAATATACACTGCTTATTCTGAATTGCTGCTGATGTCCAGTACTTGTCAAAACCGTTATCTGTCAAGCATTTCACAAAATGTTGCAAAATGACAGATCAGGATGTCTGAATAGATGGAGCCCGGGGAAAAACAGAACAGATAGAAAATTCATGACTTTAAACTACATCAAAGCGACTTCTGTCAACATCTTGTCAAAGGAAGGAGAACGGAACTGTTCATTTCAGGCCCTTATTTTTCTTACTATTATATAAACACTATCTTTCTTCCAATGCTCGAGCCCAGTGATATGGACT
This sequence comes from Hyperolius riggenbachi, assembly GCF_040937935.1. Taxonomy (NCBI): domain Eukaryota; kingdom Metazoa; phylum Chordata; class Amphibia; order Anura; family Hyperoliidae; genus Hyperolius; species Hyperolius riggenbachi. Next base: position 352,640,737 of record NC_090650.1, read on the forward strand.
TGATTTAACAAACTGGAGTAAAGTGGGGCTGTTGGGGTTTTTCCTATCCAGGGAACTATATCTAATGTTTATCAGTATTATGGGTAAAGGTCTGGTAGATAAATTATATATTTGTTATGAACAGCACTAGCATTTAATACAGATCAGATATTCTTGATCTGTCATGTAAGCTTGTACTTTGGGATCCAAACTACTTATACACACTCACTAGATTTAGGTTGCCGAAGAAAATCATTCTTGGTGGGCTAAGGTGGAAATTTAGCACCAGTAGAGATGTCTTACAATGTCTCACAAAGTTGTGTTCAGTAAATCTTCTGTATTTATTTATTTTTTTTGAGCGCAGGCTAATATTTCCCCACATGCAATAATTGTTCCCAGGCAGGGCACTATCTGTACAGAGTTTGTATGTTCTTCTCGTGTCTGCATGGGTTTCCTCCAGGCACTCCGGTTTCCTCCCACATCCCAAAAACAAACAGATAAGTTAATTGGCTTCTCCCTAAATTGGCCCTAGACTATGATACATACACTACACAATATAGAAATATGACTATGGTAGGGATTAGATTGTGAATTCCTCTGAGGGACAGCTAAGGGATAAGACAATATACTCTGTACAGTGCTGCAGAAGATGCTGGCGCTATATAAATACTAAATAATAATAAATACTTGTATATATTATATGGCAACCCCGCAGTAGCTGTCAACATCCGGATTGAATGGTAAACGTCACCAAGTCATAATGTGATAGAACAACTATGATTTTGTAAGGGGCTAAAAAAAACAACGAAAAGACTCCTTACATAAAAAGCTATGATAAATCTAAATTTGCCATCATAACACAGAATGGATAGAGCGGTACATGAACAAAGCTGCAGTAGCTTTGTACTGCATTTAGTATTACAAAGCTTGCTGTGGTATTGATGGAAATTATACTGGATCTCTACTGATCACAAATTGAGCGGGGCAGGGTTGGAAATCATTGATATTATGTACGGTACATATCGTTTGTTTACTCCATTAAAGTAGGCTCACCTTTAAAGTTGAAACTGATCTTTTTAACACTAACCCAGTGAAAAACGTTTGTCATAACATGTTCTTGATTAATGTTCTTATTCATATAAACTGAATCCTAAATCATTTACCAATGCAGAAGAAGATCTTTTGAAATGAGCTAATACATACCCACATATGCCCGACGGGCGCATGGGCTATAAATCTGCAGGACAAGTACCATGACTACTCCAAATTTATTTTTGTTAAATAAAAAACAAGCCTAATACTCCAGGGGCCATAGCACAAAAAGATACTCAGTGGATAAAGAAAAATAAAAGGTTTCATATAAAATAATGTCCTTAATAGATATCAGCAATTTCAATTAATTTTCTATATCTTTTTTCCCATTTGTCATTTCAAGAAACAAAATCACTACAACAACCTCTTTTAATATTCTAATGGTTGCAAATCTGTTGGGAGTTTGATGATAGGCCTCCAGTACTTCTTCCTGCTGCGTCAATAATGGAAAACCATTTTTCCCAAAATGCTTTAGCAAGACACATTGCCAAAGCCATAGCAGTCATATCAGTTGCATTAATTCCAAAGACCAGTACCTAAATTATTCACTGCCCTTATTGTTATTTATTTATTTGTTGTTCTAATTCGGGCCTAGCTGAAATTCATCAAGAACACTGGCTATTCCGTTTAGTCTTAAAAATAAATGGCAGTGATATTTGGAAAATTAATTTAGTTATTTTGAGGCTAAATGCAATTGGAAAGATTACAGCAAACCCTATAAAACCAGCTGACAATTTTCAGTAGTGTCATTTATGTTTAGTACAGATGGGCCTTAACAGCTAAACAAAGCCCCTGATTGGCCTTCACATTACCAGCTAAGCTCTGGCCAATCTGATGCTATGTTTACCTCTGGAGGGTATATGTTACTCAACTGGCAACTGCCATTTTTTAATTCCAGTGTTAAAGTGAACCATAAGTGTACTAAAAAAAATGAGTTTTACTCACCTGGGGCTTCCCTCAGCCCCCTGCAGCCGATCGGTGCCCTCGCCGTGCCTCTGCGATGCTCCAGTCCCCGGCGGCGACCACTTCCGGTTTAGCCGTCAGGACCCAACAGGCATGGGAACGCAATAGCAGCATAGGGGGCGTCGCGTTCCCATGCCTGTCGGGTCCCGACGGCGAAACCGGAAGTGGTCGCCGCCGGGGACTGGAGCATCACAGAGGCACGGCGAGGGCACCGATCGGCTGCAGGGGGCTGAGGGAAACCCCAGGTGAGTAAAACTCATTTTTTTTAGTACACTTAAGTGCCTCTTTAAGGTGGCCACACACCATACAATTTTTTAAATATCTGTTCAATTCAAGAATAGCAATCAATTCTTTTGACTGATTGTAACAATTCAAAAATGTACCACACACCTATGTTCAATTTCCCCCCAAGCATGAATAAAATAATTTGAACCTCAGAAAAAATTGATTGGAACTGTACATCAAGTAATTGACAATCCATCACACACCATACAATTCTTGATTAAGTTGGTCTAAAATTTCTAACATGTCCAATCTCCAAGAATTAAAATAACCAAAGAAAAGCTCTTGATTTTTCATGACAACCGATCATAATTATCGAATTGGTGGAAAATTGGATCTTTTAATTGTATGGTGTGTGGCTAACTTTAGGCCTTGCCATAAAATTTCAGGGCTGTGGAGTCGGTATAAAAATCCACCGACTCCAACTCTGCAGGTTAGGATTCCTCCAACTCCTCTAATTTGCATATTACAATTTTGTTGATTGAAAGTATGTAACATGAAATGCATCTCTTAATTGCCAATGCTTAGGAATTTTAAAATACAAATGAAGTGAGAGGGATATGGAGGCTGCCATATTTATACCCTTTTAAACAATACAAGTTACCTGGCTAGCCGGCTGATCTTCTGCCTCTAATACTTTTAGTCATAGACTAAAACTAGTCCTTGGTAAGAGTATTTGTAGAAGAGAGGAACAAAGAACATCTATCAGGCCCTAGGCAATGTAACTGTGGGTACGTGTAAGAGTGATGTGCAGGTACTCTGCAGGGGAATGAGGGGATTCTTCCTCTATTACACATTCTTCATGCACAATCTAAACATGGATCAGGCCCTAGGCAATTTAAATGTGGGTACATGTAAGAGTGATGTGCAGGTACTCTGCAGGAGAATGAGGCTATTCTTCCTCTATTACACATTCTTCATGTACAATCTGTATGGGTGATAGACAACACCTCTGTGTTCAATGTGCACAACATTCCCAGTGGATTCCCTGCAGCTCTGTGGGTAGTGCATATTTTATTTATTTATTCAAGTATTTATATAGCACCAACATATTACGCAGCATTGTACAGAGTATATATTGTCTTGTAACTAACTGTCCCTCAGAGGGGCTCACAATCTAGTCCCTACCATAGTCACATGTCTATGTATGTATTGTGTAGTGTATGTATTGTAGTCTAGGGCCAATTTAGGGGTAAGCCAATGTGTGTATGTAAAGTATAGCACTACTGTGTAACAAAGTAAACCCGAGGCAGATGAAATTAAAGTTTTATACATACAGTGAGGTGCAAAAGTTTGAGTAACCTTGTTAATCGTCATGATTTTCCTGTATAAATAGTTGGTTGTTACGATACAAAATGTCAGTTAAATATATCATAAAGGAGACACACACAGTGATATTTGAGAAGTGAAATGAAGTTTATTAGATTTACAGAACGTGTGCAATAATTGTTTAAATAAAATTAGGCAGGTGCATAAATTTGTGATTTTATTGATTCCAAAACCTTTAGAACTAATAATTGGAACTTAAATTGGCTTGGTAAGCTCAGTGACCCCTGACCTACATATACTGGTGAATCCAATTATGAGAAAGAGTATTTAAGGGAGTGAATTGTAAGTTTCACTCCTCTTTTAATTTTCTCTGATGATTAGCAACATGGGGGTCTCAAAATAACTCTCAAATGACCTGAAGACAAAGATTGTTCACCATCATGGTTTAGGGGAAGGATACAGAAAGCTGTCTCAAAGATTTTAGCTGTCTGAAGACCACAGGCTCAGTTCAAGTTAAGGCTCAAAATCAAGAAAAATCTCGGATAAAAAGAAGCGACAAATGGTGAGAACAGTCAGAGCCAACCCACAGACCAACACCAAAGACCTACAACATCATCTTGCTGCAGATAGGTATGCTAAGGTACATTTGGACAAGTCAGCTCCATTTTGGAATAAGGTGCTGTGGACTGATGAATCTAAAACTGAGTTATTTGGGCATAACAAGGGGCATTATGCATGGAGGAAAAAGAACACAGCATTCCAAGAAAAACACCTGCAACCTACAGTAAAATATGGTAGTGGTTCCATCGTGCTGTGGGGCTGTGTGGCCATTGCAGGGACTGGGAATCTTGTCAAAGTTGAGAAACGCATGGATTCCACTCAGTATCAGCAGATTCTGGAGACCAATGTCCCGGAATCAGTGACAAAGCTGAAGCTGCACCAGGGCTGAATCTTTCATCAAGACATCAACCCTAAACACTGCTCAAAATCCACTAAGGAATTCATGCAGAGGAACAAGTACAATGTTCTGGAATGGCCATCTCAGTCCCCGAACCTGAATATATTTGAAAATTTGTGGTGTGAGTTAAAGAGAGCTGTCCATGCTCGGAAGCCATCAAACCTGAATGAACTCGGGATGTTTTGTAAAGAGGAATGGTCCAAAATACCTTCAACCAAAATCCAGACTCTCATTGGAACCTACAGGAAGCATTTAGAGGCTGTAATTTCTGCAAAAGGAGGATCTACTAAGTAAATTTATGCACCTGCCTAATTTTGTTTAAACAATTATTGCACACTTTCTGTAAATCCAATAAACTTAATTTCACTTCTCAAATATCACTGTGTGTGTCTCCTATATAATATATATTTAACTGACATTTTTTATCGTAACAACCAACGATTTATACAGGAAAATCATGACTATTAACAAGGTTGCTCAAACTTTCGCATCCCACTGTACATGGGGCTTCCTTGACAAAGGCCGCAGGCCGAAACGTCGTGTGTGTATATTTTTGTACTATGGTATAAATAAATTATAGCATTTTTTGCACAAAATCCAGGTGGAGACCCGGTCACTTTTTCCTTGCTTCCTCCAGCCCCCTCCAGTAATCAGTCCCTCACAGTCCTCCTCCGCCACCTGGATCTTCTGCTATGAGTCCAGGTACTTGAGCCAGTCTGGCACAGTGCGCATGCACACACTCCGCCGCTGGGAGTGTACTACACCTGCGCAGCACTATTGCGCAGGTGCAGAATGTTCCTGGCCGTGGGAGCGGCACACGGCCGGACTGCGCTAACTGGCTGAATTACCGGGACTTATAGCAGAAGATCCAGGTGGCGGAGGAGGACCGCGACTGCATTAGCCTGAAGGGGGCTGGAGGAAGCCCCAGGTATGTATAAAACTTTTCTTTTCATCCGTATCAGGAACTCTAATTCATAGTCACCAAATCAAATTTTAACGACATATCAAATTATTTGATTTCATGAGCAAAGGGAGTGCATACATTTGCATAAACCAGCATCCGCACAGAATTATTTCCATCTCATTGACCATCTCTATTAGTGACACCGCTACACATCAGGCTTTACTCTTACAGCATAGATGTTATTTAGATGTTATTTTGTATAAATATATAAAAGATTCCTGTGAACACATCATATATACTGTACAGTCATCATCAAATATGTATATCTGACTTTAAAAATACGGGGACTGCTTTATTGAAGCAGCACAAGGAACTATTTTTTGATTGGTTTACTTCATTTTTGTGGACTAAGCACAGCTTTTACTGTATATATATATAAATTATTTATGATGACTATTATCTGAGAAATAGAACATTTTATCATATTTTCTATTTTAATTACAGTTTAAATTCATTAGGAGTCCAAATTGGTGCATTTTCTCCTGACTCCGACTCCACAGCCCTGTAAAATTTAGCTGGATGGATGGGTGACGATGGTGTTTAACAAGAATGGAAGGTTCCTGCTTTGCTGGGAATGTCTCCATAAATAATTATTTTAATAAACAAAAACCAAGTTGGGTAGACTCCAACTTAACAAAACAGACAATACACAAAACAACAACTTCAAGGAAGAAAACTTATCTCCGAGGCCTGATAGTTTCCATGTTTACAACATATTCCTTCAATACAGTGCAGAATTTAGCAATGATCCCATTCCTCTAGTACAGGCAGAGATCCCAGCACACGCCATCAGATCTGCCCTACCAAATGGTCACACCGTGCAAAATGTTTGCTGGGGATTTCTCCTCAATTCCATTCATACAAACATTGCTTCCCATGCAAGCCACAAGTGTCCTAATGTTGCTCAAATATTCATTGATTTCAACCCTTATTTGCTGAGATATCTGCCGGCAAATGCAAACCCACATGGATGTTTACTGAGGTAGATCACTCAATTTTGAATGTATAAAGAAAAAAAAATTGCATAATCATTTTTATGACTGATCAAGGATTGTTAACAAAATCACTGGCCTTTCACATAACCAAGCGCATGCAAAGATTATGTGTTTGGCTGCATTGTAACCTAAACTGTAACCTAACTCTGCTAGCGATAGGGGCGGCACATGGAGCAATCATTAGTTCATCTACATTGTAGACAAACTGATATAGCAGTTGGGAAGATGGATGGATCTGTTTTGAGTGTGGCTTAAGCATAGCCAAACTCAAACAGCCGTATGGATGGCCCATGGATAGGTTATGAGTTCAGCTATAGTGTAGCTGAACTCCAATAGCAGGAGGGTCAGAGGGTTAGAAATACAAATGAGTTTGGCTATTATATAGCCAAGCCCATCAGCTAGGTTAATGTTAAGAGAGAGAAAGGAGGTTAGTGTTAAGAATGTAGCATGGAGAGGGAGGTTAGTGTTAGGAATCAAGAGGAGACTGGTTAGTGTGAGGAAGGGAGAATGTGTAAATATTACCAATATTTGACGTATTGGTAATATCTGATTCCTAATTTAAGCCATGGTAGATCTAAATGTACGCCACTGGAAGGTGTTCGTTCATGAAGAGAACTAAAAATTCTCAGCCACTGAGAATTTCCACCAAATAATCATCATTGACACAGCACAGCATGTAATTCATTTTTAAAGGGCTCAAATACCTTAGCATAAAGAGCAACTCACACTTTCTATTTTCCACTAAACTAGTTTGTTTTTTTTTACATTATTTTGAGTTTGTGTAATTAATATTTAGTGACATGCTAATATGAAACACTTTGTGCATTGTGTTAGATATTGAAATAAAGTCACATCAACATTCTGCCTACAAATATTTTATAGCCATCATTTCCTTGTTTGGATTTTCCTCATAAAATACTGGTCACATGAGGCACATTTCCACTTACACAGTTCTAGACAGTAAGAGGACATCAGGGCTTTCTTTATTTCCTGTGTGACTTTTGTACTCCTTAAAGCTTTTATTGCATCAGTAATATATGTGTAAGCATTGAAGTGCCCTCACATAAAACCCATCTACACTAGGCAAAATTACAAGCGCAGACTAGTATTTAATCTCAGCTATCTCTGAGGAAGAAGGGGTCATAGAGTCAACGTAGGCCACAAACTTGCATTTTTCAAACTTCACAGCTCTCTGTAAATGATTAGACTTGGCCATTGTGTAAAATAAACATGTGTAGTTTGTATGTTTAGGAGGTTTCAAGTGATAAAAATAGCAATCCTGTCACAGACTCTACTGTAAGTGGTGTCTACTGTTTCATGTAGCTGTGTGGAGAATCACATGAGTCATGTTTCTAGTCTGCTGGCTGTTTGTGGTGTTATGCTGGGATTACACGTTACGTTTTTTTGCAAAGAATCGTTCTGATAGATGCCCTCGATGATAAAATTCCGACATGTCCGATGTTCCGCTCGATTCTTTTACGCTCGATTTCTCATAGAAGTGAATGGAAAAAAGATACGAAAAACGAGTGGAAGATAAGAGAATTGAAAATCGAATGGCTAACAGATTGCGCGCAGAATCGAACCTGAAAAACGTAACGTGTAATCCCAGCATAAGGCAGCATATTTTTATCTGATGAAGTGGTTACAGCTGTGAAACACTTTGCATTAACCCTGCACTCCCTCCCACTAAATTGTTAATCTTATTTTAAAAAATAAACACACACACAACCCACCAAATAATATAATTTTTCTCAGGGAACTTTATAAGAAGAATCCTGAGTCCTCCAGTCCACGCAGCATTATAAAAGGGGAGGGTGGACCACCTGGTCCTTACCAACCCTCCTGATCAGGGACAGGGTGTGGGAGAGGAGTGTGACCAGTGTATAACTCAACCCCAATCCCTCAGGTGTCTACAGAGGTGAAGTGTCCACCACTGGACCAATCAAAATTAAAGGAAGGATCCACGGAGAGAGATACAAAAATAAAAATACTAATCCACTTACCTGGGGCTTCCTCCAGCCCATGGCAGGCAGGACGTGCCCTCGATGCCGCTCCGGAGGCTCCCGGTCTTCTCTGGTGGCTCAACCAACCTGGCCAGGCCAGCATCCAGGTCAGGCTCTTGTGCTCTCCAACGTGCATCTCACGCGGTCGCTCTGACGTCATCGGACGTCCTCCAGGCTGTACTGCGCAGACGCAGAACTACTCGATGACGTCAGCGTGACCGCGTGAGACGCACATTGGAGCGCACAAGAGCCTGACCTGGAAGCCGGTCTGGCCAGGTCGGGTGAGCCACCGGAGAAGACCGGGAGCCTCCGGAGCGGCGTCGAGGGCACGTCCTGCCTGCCACGGGCTGGAGGAAGCCCCAGGTAAGTGGATTAGTATTTTTATTTTTCGTGAACCCTCCCTTTAAGGTAGTTAGGGGCTTATGTGTAATGCTAAAGTGAACTTGATAGTCCATTTTGGAGAGGGGTGGGTTGATGAGAGAGGGACACATAGGATCAAAGTGACTCTAAGGCCTCTTTCACAGTGCGATGTTAAAGTTGCACGTTAAGTGAGAGTTCCCGGGGCCCCAGGCTGGCTCATGCACCATTGTTTTTAATTATTGTAGTATCCCATGCAGTTTAGTTAGGAGGGGGGCAGATGAGAGGGAATATCCTGCTGGTCATATAGCCATTGTCTATATGCAACTGAAGCCCTCTCCTACTAATTGGCTGACTTGCTCAGCTTTTGCTTGATTATCACTGCAGGCTAGGTGTATTATGTGTGCATTTCTCATTGGCTTATAAGCAGCCTGCAGGCTTTATAAAGCAGCAGAGAACTGTTTGGGAGTGAGGTTCTCCAATTGTGTGTTTGGAAAGTTGCACGTTAAAAACAACATTTAACAACACAGTGAGGAAAGCTGAATGGAACGAAGCAGCTGATCTGTGGTGAATCAGCTGCTCAAGAAGCACAGTGCACACTTTTCCAGCCTGTCTAACTGCCGAGCCCGTTCTGCTAGACGGGATAATACACAAGTACCTATAATAATTATTATAAGACCTTATACCAAATAAGAAAAAAGAGATTTAACATACCAAAATAGGCTCTACATTTATAGAGATATATATTTGTGATTTTTATTATTCACAGTCTGGAGGAAAAAGGTCGGAGGTCACTGTCACAAAAACATTTTTTTTTTTGCCTTTTGCCTTTTTTGATACAATGTACTTGCCTACAGAACAATTCTTTCATTCCAGAAGAATCTGAGCTCTTGTGAAGCATTCCTCATGCACATGGTAGATATTTTGCTGTGAATGGAAGCTTGTTTCTTCTCTATCTTTGTCACGCAGGATGTATGATTGACGTACATACTGACTTTACCTCGTATCCAACACTCCACTGCATAAACACTGATGACACAGTGTTCTTAATTAACTGTAATAGCATGGCCCAAGTGTCCTTACAATATGTTAAATGTATAGTTAAACACATGCTAATTCTCATACACTAACCACAGGTCATGAAAAGCAAATGAGGAAAAAGCATTACTAATGCAAAGTCACTTACTGGTATTATTAAGAAATAATAATATACAATGAGGAGTGGGTGGAAAATGTGTTAGCAAGCATCATGTATTGCCTGTATTATCTATGGCAGGGCTGTCCAACTGGCAGCCCATGGACGGATGTGGCCCCCGTGCCGCACACTTGCTTGGTGTCACTCCCCCCTGTTTGCGCTTGGCTACACCCCCTAAACTGGGATACTGATGCTCTGCCACACCTGATCATGAAGTTGGACAGCACTGTTCTATGGTAACCAATCAAATTCAAAGCTGCCCTGAAAATTAAGAAATGGAGATTGGAACTTTAAACCTATTTAAAGGATACCCGAACTGACATGTGACATGATGAGATAGACATGTGTATGTACAGTGCCTAGCACACAAATAACTATGCTGTGTTCCTTTTTTTTTTTTCTCTGCCTGAAAGAGTTAAATACGTGAGGGTTACACTGTAGTCACTTCCTGTCTGAGTCAGGACTGAGTCAGCCACTTACATACCTGATATTTAACTCTTTCAGGCAGAGAAAGAAAAAAAGGAACACAGCATAGTTATTTGTGTGCTAGGCACTGTACATACACATGTTTATCTCATCATGTCACATGTCAGTTCGGGTATCCTTTAAGGCAATGCACTCAATTCTCATACGATAAAGCCAGCCACACATATTCAGCGGATGTATTCTCCCTTACAGCTATTTTTTTTAAAATAAAGATCTTTAGGACACTGAATGGTCATATGATCGCTTCTTAGCCTTATCACCACCCAGGGAATGAGCTGCTGCATCTATGCTAATGACAAATAGCTTAATTGCTTCTATGGAGGGGGCAGGGCATATTGCTAAGTAGCACTGGCATGTTTGTAAAAGAATGATATATTTCTGCAATGAAAGAACACCCAGCTGGCTGCATGGGTTACATGACATGGAAAGGGTCACGTGACTGGGCTGAGAGAATTTCTATCTTACTACTGAATTAAATCAACACAATTGGGAGCTGGAGGTTGCCTTAAAGGTGGCCACACACGATACAATAAAATGATCTGATTTTACGGCAATTCGATAAAAATGATCGGATATCCCGAAAAAAATCGAAAGCATTTTTTTTTTATTCGACTGAAAAATCCGATCGAATTTCCCGTTTTCTTCGATTTTTATCGATCCAGAATGCCAGATATTTTTCTTCAAACTTTCTAAAGATTGTATAGTGTGTGTTGGATTGTCAATTTATTAATATACACACCCTAGCAATTTTCTCAGAGTTTCCAATCATTTTTATCATAATTTGGGAAAAATTGAACATACGTGTGTGGTACATTGGTCATATTTTTGAAATGTTACAATCAGTCAGAAAAATTGATTGCAATTCTTAAATTGAACAGATATTTAAAAAAGTGTATGGTGTGTGGCCACCTTTAGAGAAATAGGAGGATCCTGGGGAATTTCAAAATAAAAAAGGACAATTGGTATTATGTTGATGTATAGATGAATACATTTTAGTTGGGATAACTTTGTACTTGAGAAGCCATGCTACGGACTCAGGGCTATTTCTGATATATCTGGTGACCCAGACAATCCAATCTGACAATCATTAATTTCATTATAAAAAGCTGCATTTTTGTAGGATAAAACAATGCTGCACTGATGGAGGTACTTTGTCCTGTTTAAGTGTTAACCACTAAGAGTTTGACAGAAGCACTGCTAGGTCCCAGAATATCTGGAGCTCCACTGGGCACAAACAAAAAAGGGGAACAATAAGTGGGTGAAAGGGAAGAGACAGGTAGTGGTTGACATGTAGTGACAATTAGTGGGTGGAAAGTTGTGACAGGTGGCGGGTTATGAGTATTAAGTTACTACCAGGGCTGTGGAGTCGGAGTTGGAGTCGAGGAGTTGGAGCAATTTTGGGTACCTGGAGTCTGAGTTGGAGTCGGTGGTTTGATAAACTGAGGAGTCGGAGTTGGATAATTTTTGTACCAAATCCACAGCCCTGGTAAATATTAGGCTAAGGAGTCGGAGTCTGAGCCATTTGGGTACCTGGAGTCGGAGTTGGTGGTTTCATAAACGGAGGAGTCGGAGTTGGAGTCGGATGATTTTTGTACCGACTCCATAGCCCTGGTAGTAACAGACAGTGGGTAATAATGGGTAAAAGATGTTGAAAAACACTGGGTGATTTGTAGTGGCAGATAGTGGGTGACATGTAGTCACAGGTTTTGGTTGATGAATATGTGGCTAGCAAGAAGCCAGATATTGTGTCATGGGCAGTGACAGGAAGATTAATGATGAATCACAACAAATAGTGGGCAATAGTGACAGGTAGTGGGTGATGTGTACGTACGTGGGTCACGAATATTTACAAAGAGAGGGTGATGACTGTAGATAGTAGATAACAAGTGCAGAAAGAAAGTGTGCCATGCCATGGGAACAAGAGAGGACATAAATTCCATGCTTTCCATAAAAGGCACATGCCTGCATAATTAGGGAGTACGCCAGACAAAGGCCTAAGTGGCCTGGCCCTAGAAGCAGCCCTACATCACTGACCAATATACTGGAACAGTCACACCAACTCTCTAATCTGTGTTGAAGAGAGGGGGAGAGTGGTATAGGCACCACACCCCCTCCAAGCAGCAAAACTGTGAGGCATAGTTGCTGCAGTGATGGCGTTCCACACCTATGGACAATGGACAAATGGTCATAAGCTCCAGCATGACATCATTGCTGGAACCTCGGGCATCTAGAATAGTAAAATAGGGGAGATGGTGTCCACCTTTTGTTATTTTGGGTTGTTACAAGGGAAGACGTGCAAACACGTTATAAAATATAAACTTAAAGAGGGACTGTAACCTAGGCTTGAACTTCATTCCAATCAGTTCCAATGAGATACCCCCCTTTCCCATGAGAAATCTTTACATTTTCTTGAATAGATCATCAGGAGGGTCTGTATGGTTGATATTGTGGTGAAACCCCTACCACAGTGTGATGTCCTGACAGTTTCCTGTCTGTGAACCTTCTTGCATTGTGGAAAATGACAGCTGTTTCCAACTGCCAAGCAACCAGTATCTCCCTCTGTGAATATGTATAGCTATAAAAAAGCAACCTTTTAGCCTATCGCAATGTTAGTGGGTGTGGTTATAGATAAGGGCAGTTGGTGATGTTTTAATTTTTTCTCATCTGCCAGTAGTAAAGATGACGACGTTCAGGCTCATTGTGGGTCAAATAACATGAACAAATAAAATGGCGAATATCAATCTTTTCTTGATCTTCTATTTTTTTACGTCTCACTTTGCAATGTATTGATTTATTTTTTCCCCCTTTTCGCTAAAGTTCCTCTTTAAGAATCACTTTTAAAATAATTGTAAAAGGTACAGTATTACGTCCTTGGTGTAATATATCTGTATTGCAGTCTCACAAGTGTCGCATGCCTTTATTCTGTCTACTGATTCATAACCGTGGCTCCTCGCGGAATCTGGCTGCCTATCCATTTTTGCCTCATCTTCTTGCCAAAACATCTTCACCTTTTATGCACCAGCATTTGGCTTTTTGTCTTTAGCCAAATATAACACCCACTACTTTACAGACACCATAAAGCTGCTTTAGGCAACAAAAGCCGATGATAGGGGCCAGCGATCCGGAAAGAAGCTCTTGCTTAATGTTGCAAGTATATAGTCTCATTTTTCTCCAAGAGATAACCTTATGCTGCGCATACCCAACTTCTAGCCTAGCAGAGGGAAAATGCAGCTGACAAACATAATAAAAGAAAAAAGCAAAACAAAACAAAAATTAACACAGCAGAAGAAAGATTGCGTGATGACGTGTGTTGCAGATTCGCTAGATGCCGCCACCTGTGTATCAGTCGCAAAGGTTACAACCTTATTAGAATGAGTTAAAGCAATTGATACCAAGCCAGGCTCAATATGCCTTGATTACCACTGGCTAAAGATTTTTATTACAGAAAACTGTATGGAGGGCTGTGCTCCAGGCCACTGCGATAGGTAATAATCCTCCTTTACTCATTTACATTGATAGTAAGCATTAGTGAAGATGTATGCATTTCATTTCATGGTTCACAAAGAACAAAGTATATGTATATGTGATAGCAGTAGGTGGCTAATGAAATGGTCTGACAAGCATAAGCTTATACATAATCATACCCGAATGTGGACTGGAACACCTGTTCCTGCTTCGCTGGCTTTGCCATCCTTAAAGAAAACTCACAATTCACTTGAATTACAAGAAGTGCTGTTTTGATATCGCTGTGCGGCGGAGGAACCAAAACACCTTTTACTTCCTAGCAAATATTAGAAAAAGGGCTATAATGATATGAAATCCCTTTTACGGCTGTCCTAAGAGTAATGGAAACTTCACACATGCATGAGGCTCCAGTAATTATTTTAAACTGCCTTCTGTTGTCCCCCTGTGGAACACAGTGGTATTTGTTTGATGCAGTTTAATTAGTGTCAGGGTAATTAATGCTATGCTATCTACATGAGATCAAAACCCTTTTTCCTTTCCAGTGCTCTAGTAAGGAGAATATAAAGCGAGAGCTGAGATATTTACTGGTTTAGGCGCATTTAGACTTGCTATGGTGTATTTACCACAAATGGAGATAAGAAATGCCAACACGTTTATTTGCAAATGGCTACAAGCAATGTAGCAATGATAATATAGCTTGACTGCAACAATAACATAAAAAGACATCTACGGTCAAAAAACAAAGAGTGGCTATTGCATTCCATTGCTATTGTAGACCGTTTTAAGCGACACTGTAGCTGATCCATGCAAATCAATCCACTGTTATATCCTGAAACAGGAGTGTTTAATAAAAGCACAAATGTTGTTTCTTACCTTAAAAACCTTGTTCTTTTGTCATATTCAACCATATGAAAAGTGCATTTGAAGTAACAGTGCATTTGCAGGACAGGAATGTGTGCTTGGCACGGCATTACTGATTAAAAGAATGTGCCCACCTTTACCATGGACCACAGGGCCATCATCAGCTCACAGTACTGAGCCTGAAGCGTGCACTGAGCGGCAGAAACCAGCGGGACACCGGAGCAGTTTCAGCGGAAGAGCCAGTAACTGCTTTCTTTTAAATGGCAATAATGGACTCATGGGAGGGGCCACGGCTCAGTCATTAGGCCAATCACAGCCCTCATTCTTCTCAGCCACAGACACAGTAGGAGACACTGCACAGATTTCATAGGGGGGTTTTGCAGGGGGAAAGAGGAGGCCACCAGGGACAGAAAGGGACAGGAATTCATAAAAACACACCGGTGGACATATGAGAATGCAAGAGGACACAGCTTGGCTGCCGGCTGCAGTTACGTTGGAAGCCTCTCTCTGCATCTGCATGGATGTGGGGCCATATTCGGACCATAAGATGCACCATTATCAACATTATCAACATACTTAATTGCCTAACCACATTTACAAATATACTTGCCTTTCCAATAGACTTTACACACCAACACAGTGTATGCTGTCCTCAACGACAGCTGTCCATCCACTAGCGTTACTCATCCACTAGTCAAGAGAGAGGATATTCACTCTTAAAAACTCATCTTTCAATATTTGCTTCAACCAACATTAGTGGAAAACTGTTAACACATCTAGGGACCCTTTGGATGGACACTCGTGATGTGTTACCCAAACCTGTAGCCTATTTCTGCTATATTCATGATATACGGTCATCATCAAGACTGCAAACTTCATGGAGACTACAACCGCTTAAACTACACAACAAAACTCAAAACATTTCATCTGAATACTGAGCATTGAAATAGATATAATTCTTCAAAGTAATAGGGTAGATCTCAGACATTTCATACTATTTTATGGAATTGGTGTTCAGACCACAATAAGCTACTATCATATTAAAAATCAAATCTGGACAATAGATGTGAAAAACATTTAAATACATTTAAAGGGATACTTAAATCATATATATATATATATATATATATATATATATATATGATTTAAGTATTCCTTTAAATGTATTTAAATGTATATATATATATATATTCCGACAAGCATATTCTCTAGCTTAGGTCATGCACCCACTAAATAACCTAATTACGCACTGCCTGTACATATGCTGTATACTTCCCCCACCTCTTGTTTCCACCCCATTCCTTTAGATTGTAAGCTCGCAAGGGCAGGGCTCTCACCCTTTTGTGTCATGGAATGTTATTAATTTTATTGCTTGCACTCTGTTAGACATGTATACATTTTAGTCATGTTAAATTTGCAATTGTAATCAGCAGTGCTGCATTTTGTATCAGTGTTCATATTTGATGTATATCATTGTCTGTATCATTATGTACCCCTTGTTTGTTTTCTTACATTGTACAGCGCCACGGAATATGTTGGTGCTTTATAAATAGATACTAATTAAATATATATATATATATATATATATATATATATAATGCAATTTACATACCTGGGGCTTCTACTGGCCCCTGGCAGCGGCCCTGTGCCTGCACCGGTACTCAATGATCCCCCGCCGCAGCCCAGTTTCACTTTCGGAAAATCAGCCTGGCCACAGATGATCTCGTACTGTGCCTGCGCAGGACACTCCTGGTGACGGGAGCTCAAACAAAAGCGCGGCGCAGTGGCCAGCAACAGTCTCGGTCACCGAAAGTGAAAATGTGCCGCAGCAGGAGACCAGAGGATCGTTGAGTCCCGGCTCAGGCACAGGATGATTGCAGGGTGTCGGGTTGTTAGAAGCCCCAGGTAAGTAAAACTACCCTTCTCTATATGACTTAAAGAACCACTGTCTCAAAAATTTTCAAATGTAAAATATATGTAAACATATGCAAATAAGAAGTACCATATATACTCGCATATAAGCCGACCCCCCAACTTTTACCAAAAAAACCAGGGAAAAATGATTGACCCCCATATAAGCCGGGGGTAGGAAATGCTGGATTGGTGCAGGCCGCGTGATCCCCCCAGTGTCTCCCAGTATAGCTAGTATAGTGCCCAGTATGGGTAGGTAGTGCCTCAGTATAGCTAGTAAAGTGCCCAGTATGGGTAGGTAGTGCCCCAGTATAGCCAGTAAAGTGCCCAGTATAGCTAGTATAGTGCCCAGTATAGCCAGTAAAGTGCCCAGTATAGCTAGTATAGTGACCCAGTATTGGTAGGAAGTGCCCCAGTAGAGCTAGTATAGTGCCCAGTATAGCAAGTATAGTGCCCAGTATAGCAAGTATAGTGCCCAGTTTAGCCAGTAAAGTGCCCAGTATAGCCAGTATAGTGCCCAGTATAGCCAGTATAGTGCCCAGTATAGCAAGTATAGTGCCCAGTATAGCCAGTATAGTGCCCAGTATAGCTAGTATAGTGCCCAGTATAGCAAGTATAGTGCCCAGTATAGCAAGTATAGTGCCCAGTTTAGCCAGTAAAGTGCCCAGTATAGCCAGTATAGTGCCCAGTATAGCAAGTATAGTGCCCAGTATAGCCAGTAAAGTGCCCAGTTTAGCCAGTAAAGTGCCCAGTATTGTGATCCCCCCCCCCCCCCCCGCGGCCGTTACCAGGGTTCCCTGCCTCGTCACAGCAGCAGCGCCGGGCCTCCTGCCTCGTCGCAGAGCGAGAGGGGCACCCGGATTAGAGGAAGTACCGCCGGCTGAACGGGTAATAGCAATAGCAGCGGCGGCCGCGGAGGGAGCGGGCGGGCGGGGGACCAGCGGAGGGAGCGGGCGAGGGGGCCGCGGACCACCACCCACCACCCCCCAAGACTCGCATACAAGCCGACCCCCAAACTTTTGGCCCCCTTTTTGAGGGTCAAAAATTCAGCTTGTATGCGAGTATATACGGTATGTTTCTTGCAGATTAAAATGAGCTATAAATTACTTTTCTCCAATATTGCTGTCACTTACACTCGGTAGTCAAAATCTGATAGAACCGATAGGTTTTGAACTAGCCCGTCTCTTCCTGGGGGGTTCTCGGGGTTTTCTATATTTTCGAAAGCACTTAGTGAAAGGCAGTTACCCTGTCCAACTGCCCAAAAAAGTGTACGGTGAGCTGGGAGGCTTGCCAGCATCTTTATAGAAATCCTTATCAGGGAGTGTCTTTATAAAGAATAAAGGCCATGCTGAGAATCCCCTATGGAGAGATGGACTAGTCCTGTAATGTCAGATTTCTACTATAATAGCTACAATTACTAGGTAATGCCCAGTGGTGTTGATCCAGGGATTTTATCTGATTGCCATCTGGAGTCGGGAAGGATTTTTTTCACCCTTTGAGGCTAATTGGACCATGCCTTGTAAGGGTTTTTCACCTTCCTCTGGATCAACAGGGATATGGGAGAGAGCAGGCTGGTGTTGTACTTTGTTTTCTGGTTGAACTCGATGGCCATATGTCTTTTTTCAACCCAAATAACTATGTAACTATGTAACTACTTACACTTAGTGACAGCAACGTAGGAGAAATATAATTTATGACTCATTTTACTCTGGAAGAAACATACTTCTCATTTATATATGTTTACATACACTGTATTTTAAATTTTAAGGTTTTAATGACAGTGGTCCTTTAAGTGTCGCTTTAAAATATTACATGTAGTGTTTGCCATTACCCCTCTTTATACCTATTGCGCAAATATGTGTTTTGATAGAAAAAAAGGTACGTTTTGCAAGTTCCAACCCCGGTAACTGAAGAAGAGCAGATTGCATTCCAGACATATAAAAACTCTTATATCTGTAGCCTCACCACAGTGACATGATGGTCCACTGTTCTTCAGTGTCTCTCTCTCTCCCTCTCTGTAAATATTTATGTACAGTGCTGGATGCCACACTGTGACAGACATTTTATTTCTGCTGTTTGACTTGGTTAACAGCGAAACAGCTTGCAAACACACCAAAAATATCAGATAATTAAATAAAGCATAAAAGTTCAACCATTGTGAACTATGCGAGAGGACGCACAAACAAGTGACCTTGACTGACAAGCTTGCTTCATGCCAGCAATAAACAGCAGAGCAGCAGATAAGTGTTCATTGGCGCAGAGAGTAATTACCTATCTGTCAACGTTGCTGGTGTGTGCGAAATAGTATAAATGAAACATACATAATGTACAGCAATAATATCAGGCATGCAGAACCTAATGTATTATCATCATTCTCGAGGCCCAGGTTTATGTGGCTGCCACCTCAGAGTAAATGCCTCCCAGCCATGATAATTTCATTCTAATCTCTCTTCCATATTATAATTTTCATAGCTAAGAGATACTGAGAGGCAATACGTTTCAATCAAGGGCTAAATAGAACACAACCTGCAAAGCGGGTGTTTCAAACACACACACACACATTTTTATTTCAAAGGAATTTGGTCAATTTAAAAAGAGCCATAAATGTAAGAATGACAAATCTGGTGTAAAGCAATGTCAATATCAGGGAAATTGAGATGCGAAGGCATTAAAAAGGGTGCTTTGTGAATGAAAGAAAGTAATTTTCTTAGGAAAAAAGGTCTTTATATTAAATGCAAGCTTTATTTGTGCAATTCTTATACTTTCATAATGTATTTGTGACATTATATTACTAACAGAAAGTATGTGTTATTCACATGCGTGATATGCACACATTAGACACTTTGCTAAGCAGAGTCTGGTGAGGGCTTGGATGATGGGTAGATATCAATAGCAGAGCTACACATATTTACCAGATCAACTGGCCAGTCTTATTGGTATCTCGGAATCAGAATCAGCTTTATTTGCCAAGTACGACGTATGACGTACTCAGAATTGGTTATGGTACATATGGCAATGGCAGTAGTACAAGAGAGTAGTACAAAGACAATACATAATACGGACATGGCAATGTCAACATGAGAAGTGTACATAATACAGTCCTCAGTCCTGCAACCATTCAGAGCAGTGGAAAAGCGAGTAAGTGTGCAATAATTGTTTAAACAAAATTAGGCAGGTGCATAAATTTGGGCACCACAAAAAAAAAATGAAATCAATATTTAGTAGATCCTCCTTTTGCAGAAATTACAGCCTCTGAATGCTTCCTGTAGGTTCCAATGAGAGTCTGGATTCTGGTTGAAGGTATTTTGGATCATTCCTCTTTACAAAACATCTCTAGTTCATTCAGGTTTGATGGCTTCCAAGCATGGACAGCTCTCTTTAAAGAGGATCTGTAACATGAAAAGATCCCCTGGGGGGTACTCACCTCGGGTGGGGGAAGCCTCCGGATCCTAATGAGGCTTCCCACGCCATCCTCCATCCGTCAGGGGTCTCGCTGCAGCCCTCCGTGGAGTCCGGGCAGCGGTGATGTCAATATTTACCTTCCTGGCTCCTGCGCAAGCGCTTTGACGGCTGTCGGCTCCGAACTACACGGAAATACCAGATCGCCGTCGGATCTGCTCTACTGCGCAGGCGCAAGTTTCCTGCGCCTGCGCAGTAGAGCGGACCCGAATGAGATCGGGTATTTCCGTGTAGTTCGGAACGGAAAGCCGCCACAGCGCCCCCGCTGGAGCCAGCAAAGGTAAATATTGAACTGACAGTCGGCACAGTCGCCGGCTGTTCGGGGGGCTGCGGCGAGACCCCCGTGGGACAGAGGACGGCGTGGGAAGCCTCATTAGGATCTGGAGGCTTCCCCCACCCGAGGTGAGTACCCCCCAGGGGATCTTTTTAATGTTACAGAGTCTCTTTAAAGGGGCACTATGGCAAACATTTTTTAAAATGTAATATATGTGCAAATATAGACAAATAAGAAGTACATTTTTTTCAGAGTAAAATGAGCCATACATTACTTTTCTCCTATGTTGCTGTCACTTACAGTAGGTAGTAGAAATCTGAGAGAAGCGACAGGTTTTGGACTAGTCCATCTCTTCATAGGGGATCCTCAGCAAGGTTTTTATTCTTTATGAAGACATTCCCTAAAAAGGATTTAAACAATGATGCTGGCCAGCTTCCCTGCTCTCTACACAGTTTTTTTGGCAGTTGGACAGAGCAACTGCCATTCACTAAGTGCTTTTGAAAATAAATAAATACCTGAGAATCCTCTATGAAGAGATGGACTAATCCAAAACCTGTCGGTTCTGTCAGATTTCTCCTACCTACTGTAAGTGACAGCAACATAGGAGAAAATGAATTTATAGCTCATTTTACTCTGGAAAAAATGTACTTCTTGTTTGTATATGCTAGCACATATTTTAAATTTTACAATTTTTCGCCATAATGCCCCTTTAACTCACACCACAGATTTTCAATTATATTCAGGTCTGGGGGACTGAGATGGCCATTCCAGAACGTTGTACTTGTTCCTCTACATGAATGCCTTAGTGGATTTTGAGCAGTGTTTAGGGTCGTTGTCTTGTTGAAAGATCCAGCCCTTGCGCAGCTTCAGATTTGCCACTGATTCCTGGACATTGGTCTCCAGAATCTTCTGATACTGAGTGGAATCCATGCATCCCTCAACTTTGACAAGATTCCCAGTTGCTGCACTGGCCAAACATAGCCCACAGCATGATGGAACTACCACTATATTTTACTGTAGGTAGCAGGTGTTTTTCTTGCAATGCTGTGTTGTTTTTCCTCCATGCATAACACCTTTTGTTATGCCCAAATAACTCAATTTTTGTTTCATCAGTCCACAGCACCTTATTCCAAAATGAAGCTGGCTTGTCCAAATGTGCTTCAGCATACCTCATGTAGCTCTGTTTGTGCTGTGGGCGGTAAAAAGGCTTCCTCTGCATCACTCTCGCATACTGCATCTCCTTGCTTAAAGTGCGCTGAATGGTTGAATGATGCACACTGACTCCATCTGCAACGAGATGATGTTGTAGGTGTTTGGTGGTGGTCTGTGGGTTGACTCTGACTGCTCTCACCATTTGTCTCTTCTGTCTATCCAAGATTTTTCTTGGTCTGCTACTTTGAGCCTTAACTTAAACTGAGCCTGTTGTCTTCCATTTCCTCAATATGTTCCTATTTGTGGAAACAGACAGCTGAAGTCTCTGAGACAGCTTTCTGTATCCTTCCCCTAAACCATGATGGTGAACAATCTTTGTGTCCAAGTCATTTGAGAGTTGTTTTGAGACCCCCATGTTGCTACTCTTCAGAGAAAATTAAAAGAGGAGGGAAACTTACAATTGACCCACTTAAATACTCTTTCTCATAATTGAATTCACCTGTGTATGTAGGTCAGTGGTCACAGAGCTTACCAAGCCAATTTGAGTTCCAATCATTAGTTATAAAGGTTTTGGAATCAATAAAATGACAACAGTGTCCAAATTTATGCACCTGCATGATTTTATTTAAACAATTATTGCGCACCTTCTGCAAATCCAATAAACTTAATTTCACTTTCAAATGTCACTGTGTGTGTCTCCGATATGATATATTTAACTGACATTTTTTATTGTAACAACCAACGATTTATACAGGAAAATCATGACGATTAACAAGGTTGCCCAAACTTTCGCATCCCACTGTAGATGGTTCAATAGATAATTTCCATCATGTCCGATATTATTTTCGAACGTTTTTCTGGTCGATTTCTCACAGAAGTCAATGGAAATTAATAAGAAAAGATTAGAGAATCAAGCGGGAAATCGAACAGAAAAATGAATCGAAAATCCATTGAACGGAAAATCGACCGAAAAAAAATGCATCGTGTGTACCTAGCATAACTGTCTTCAGAGTGGCTTACAATCAGATCCCTACCATATGTCTATGTATGTATTGTGTAGTGTATGTACTGTAGCCTACGGCCAATTTAGAGGGAAGCCAATTGATTTATCTGTATGTTTTGGGGATGTGGGAGGAAACTGGAGTGCCCCATAAAACACGCCTCTTTCAGCCTTCTGGACCACCATTGTATCCTATTTACCTCCTTCTCTGCCTCTTTGTTGTATGTGAGCCTGAGCCACTTCACTTAAGTCCTCAGCAGCGAGATCTGGGAGACAGTAACAGGATAGGGCACATCACCCGGCATCAATGACACCTGGCGTATAAGACGACCCCTGACTTTTCAGAAGATTTGCAAGGGTTAAAAAGTAGTCTTATACGCCAGAATACACTGTAAATAAGAAAATGGAAGACTGAATACACAAAAGTCCAAATCAATATTAGCCAAGGTGTCTTCCTGTTTATACACTCTTCTGCAAACAGAGGAGAGATGAGAAACTGATGCTGATGTTTTTATTAACTGTTTCTCATGCCAGGCATAGATGACTGGGTAAAGCAGGCTTAAAAAAGAGCTGTGAATTATTCCTGCTCTGTGCATAGTACTGACATCAGCAACAAAATGGCAGCTCCTATGCATTCATGGAATAAAAACGCTGCATTTTATGCACCAGTGTTACTCAATGGGCCACATAAAAAAACGCATGGGTATGTACTTTGGTGTTTTTAAAATCGCTAGTTTTGTTGCATATTATGCATGAACACATCAAAAACTCACATAAAGTCAATGGAAATGCAATGTATTTGCGTTTTGTATGCATTTTTTAATGCTCTTTTTATGCATTTTTTTTTTAATAAAGATTTCAGATGCATTTCCGCTTCCTGGTTTCTATAAATGTAAATATAAAAACACATACAAAACGCATATGCGTTTTACATATGCGAACCGCAAACACATTAAAATGCATGCACAATGCTGGAAAAATGCATTTGCGTAAAAAAATGCGAATGCACCAAAAACGCAAAAAAAAACTGCAAAAAAACGCACACAACATTAACATAAAACATGGCATAAAACGCAGCCTTTCACATTGTGTCATGTGTGCACCCAGCCTCTGTATGACGACAATGTCACACTTACATGAAGTATGTATTAGCATGTACTGTATTCATCGAACGGTACATTTAGAAATCCTAGCTTTTAAAATCACCAACAATTACATTTATGTGTATTATTTTTCAGCAAATATTACTTCTGTGCTACAAACGTCTAAACAGAACGCAGAGTAAAGGAAGATAAACTTCACAAAAAAAAGCACGCCAGAAAAAAATCCTTTGCTTTCCCCAGCGTATTTAGAAATACTACTTTCTCGAGTCTGGGGGGGAAAAAAGGAGTTCAAAAATTTGCATAAACATGGCAGAGGTGGTCATCCATCAAGGGAAAGTGGCAGCGCATTCCCTCCAACAGGCAGCCAGCAAGGGCTCCAGCTGACATATGCAGACTTAGTTTGCCCTTTGTCATGTATGTGTTTCACCTCAAAAACTGTCAGGGACTTGTCAGAATCAATCAGAAAGTCCAACGCAGTTTCCTAATGATGTACAAGTTTGGACAGGATGACATGAAATTTCTGGTAGTGTGTGTCAAGTACCATATGAAAACAGATGTGCTCATTACATTACAGCTTGCCATTAAAGGCTGCATCTTACCTTTCACTGACCTATATCTTCTCCTACTGAAACGTTCACAGCTGGCTCCATAGCCACACATAGGCCAGCAAATAGTTATTAGTCAAAAACGATTAACCAGAAAACTATTTATTTTTAAAATGGGATGTGATTTTAGAGGGAATCCATCATGAAAAGTTTGCATAATCATATTCACATTCCCGCCTTGCCTTAGGTGCCATACAGAAGATGCATGTTTTATAACGAAGAAATTTGCACAAAACCGAGCATATTTATTCCTGGAGTAAAGTCTGTAGTGTGTCACTGTCGCTTAACTCACCCATCAGACATCCTCTACAAGACCTTTAATTCAAACGGACCTTTCATTCACGTTACTTAGAAAACGAGGATTAGCATT